>NW_021319315.1:10379904-10471938 GCF_001605985.2 Dendrobium catenatum
TTGAGTCCCCCCTCAAAGGATCTTCTCCCTCTCTCAGACTTCACCCGTTCCTCACTCCCTTTCAAGCTTTCTCTTCAAGTTTCCCTCACAAGAACGAAGCTACAATGGCTGCCAAAGACACTTACAAAGTGCCTTGTCATAGCTTAAATAGAAGAGCTAAAAATGAGCTCATTAATGCAAGTTACCGACATTATCGTCTAGGATGATAGACATATCGTCCTGACCAATTAGTTCAAATATGAGGAAAATCATCCTGAATATCGCCCTGAAATGAAGCTGGACGATGTCTATTCGGCCCGGACGATCTTGTGATCGGCCCGGATGAAATCACCATTAATTGCTTTCCAAAATTGCCAGAGAAATTTTGGAAAAATTGTCATGGATCATCCTGGCCGATGTTTTATAGTCCAGGCCGATCCACCAGACCGATATCCAAAAATAAGAATTTCTTAAGTATATCTGGCAGTAGATTCTTTCTGAATTGAGCTTATCATTCTAGCCAATACAAAATCGTCTAGGACGATGTGTTTTGCATAATGATGACTACTTTAATGAGGATGCCCTAATTAGAGTTTCTACTTTTGAACAGATCATTCCGACCAATATAAAAATCGTCCATGACAATATTACCAAAAACAGTAAACTCTAGGGAACAGTCAGAAACTCTTATACGTTATAAAGCATCAGGAGCCACAATAAATACAATAGACTCAAGAAAGAAAAAAGTGTAAAACTGACTCAGACCTAGTCTACCCAATCTTGAGCTGGTTTCAAATTGCAGTCCGATCGTCTGAACCTGAAATGTCAGTACATAAGACAGTCGTAGAGAAATAAAAATGTTTGCTATCATCAAAATCATAAACCATTGATCCGCAACAGGCGTGTTATCTCTTAAATAGGGTGAACATTAGATCAAAACTAAACAAAACTCCTTATGAACTCTTTAAGGGTCGAACACTAAATCTTTCACACTTATATGTCTTTGGTTGTAAGTGCTTCATCTTGAATAATGGCAAACTTCCCTTAGGAAAATTCAATCCCAAGTTTGATGAGGGTGTCTTCTTAGGTTACTCATCTATTGGTAAAGCCTATAGAATCTTTAATAAGAGAACCCTTATAGTAGAAGAGTCCACCCACGTAGTATTTGATGAATCAGATAAGCCCTTTGAATTTAAAATTTAAGATGATGAAATATAGGCAATTCAAGGAGTAGAGACTATGACCTTAGGAGAAAGGGTAGAACCTCAGGAAGAATTGCCTAGAGAATGGAGATATTCTTCTAGTCATCCTAAAGAGTTAATTTTAGGAGACCCTTCAGAAGGTTTAAGAACTAATCTTACTGTACGAACGTGTTCATATTATACGATGAATATAGATTATTTTAATCATCCCAGAGATCGTCCTGGAAGATCCCTTGATTTGGCCTAATCATACTGTACGGAGGAGATCGTTCCCAACGATGTATAGAGACGAGTTTTGATCATCCCATACGAATAGAAGGATTTGATGATCGTAATGTACAAAGTTTTATCTTACTGTATGATGTTATTTAGAAGTTTTTGAACTGTTCATTAACCTTCATACCAAGACGAAACCTATTTATACTAATCGTACTGTATGATATAGAATCGTACTGTACGATAGTAACGACAACTTGAAAAATTTTAGGGATTTTTGAGCCCATTTTAAGTATCAAAATTGTTATGTTTTTGTGTGGAACTAGGAGAGGGGAATGTGATTAGAGAGAGAATCCTTAGGAGAGAGCTCTTGAAAAGTTTTTGGGGTTTGAGAGAGGAAGGAAAGGGTGAGCTTGGTGAGGGAGAAGTAGTGTGAGGGAGATCACACGGTTGCACAGTTCTTGTTGCATCTTGCTCCTCCTATGGCCCAAGAAGAACTTATGGGAGGCTCTCTGAGGGGGAGACTTTTCTATATTTGTGTCCTCTAAGGTACTCTGCCTTTTCCAGAAGGGAGAAAAATGAGAAAGTACGTTACCGTCGTCAGGAGGGTGAGAAGAGTGCTTGGCACTCCGCCACGCCGGGTTGGTGAAAGTGAGTCTTGTAAGGGCTTCTCCGCCTTACCGAGGGGGAAAAAGGAGAACTATAGTTTTGTAGTGAAATTTATGGAGTGGAGGACTTTGGGGAGTGGATGTAGGTCATTGTTTGACCGAACTACTATAAAATTCTGCCGTGCTTTTTCCTTAATGCTTTTTTACTTTTAATTACATTTGATTTTCATCATAACTGCTTGGTGAAATTCTTTGTGGAATCTGCTGTTGATATTTGTGTTAAAATATTTGCTTCTGCATTAGTTAATTTTTTGTAAAAAAATTTAAAAAACATAAAAAAATTTATTAGAACTTTTGCTTAGGATTTTTTATTGAAACAAGTTTTTCGCAATTCACCCGCCCCCTCTTGGCGTATCTAGGAATTTCAAGAACTCCTTTCCACCAACCTCGGTGAAGCAGAGAACCCAACTCCTTTTACTTCCTCTTGAAGCAGGTATAGAATCCAACTCCTTTGGCTTCCTCTAGAAACAGGCAAAGAACCTAACTCCTTTTGCTTGATCCAAAAGCAGGAAGAGAATCTCGATCAGTTGCTGAAGTACACCTCTTTAAAACCCCCAAGGAACCAAGGAAGACTACTGGAGAAGATGACACAGATTCTTGCTTGGAGCAACCTTTATGAAACCCCTCTCAAACTCCCCCTCACAGATCCTCTCTCTCTCTCTCTCTCTCTCTCTCTCTCTCTCTCTCTCGCTCTCGCTCTCCTCTTGGCTCTCTCAGGTCAGGATAACAACAAAAGATCTTTTCTTAAAAACATAAGAGGTCTTTTAAATAAGAGCTCCAAATTAGCCCAAATCAGAAACTAATCTTCAAATATTGTCCAGAATGATAGTATATCATCCTGTACGATTAGTTCAACTCGATGAATATCATCCAGACAATCGCCTTGGATGGATGTCTGGATGATGGAAAAATGACTAGATCGTTTGTGATGATCTTACAATTGTCCGGGCCGATTAGCATAAATTGATAAATATCATCCAGATTATTACCCTTAATGGATGTCTAGATGATGAAAAATTAACTTGATCGTCCAGGTCGATCTAACGATCATCCTGAATGATTAGTTTAATTTAGTATATATCTTCTAGAGCATCGCCCTAAATGGAACCAGGCCAATTTTTTATCATGAAAAAAGAATTAATATTTGTGAACTCATTGTCCCAGCTGATCTTATGATCGTCCAGTAAGATATGATCCAGATTAATTTAGGCATAATTACAATATACTGTCCAAGATGACGTCCTAGATGATGTCCAAAAAAAAAAAAGATACCTAAATAGATACGGCGGCTGATTCTTTCTGATTTAAGCCGATCATCCTGGTCGATGCTAATATAGTCTAGGACGATGCACTTAATTGCGTATGCCTTAACTAGGATGCCCTAGTTAGGGTTTCTATTTTTAACCACTCGTCTAGGCCGATTTGTGGATCATCCCGGACAATGTGATTGAAAAGAAAAAAAAAAACTCTAAAATAGTAAAAAATTTTCCCCCAAGTGTGTGTGTGCAAGGTTACTTAAAATCAGGACCACACTGTTATAATAGACTCAAGAAAAGGTAAACGACACTTGTCATACAATACAGACTGAGTCGGTCCTAATATACCCAATCTTGAAATGGTTCAATTTACATTTTAATCATGTGGACCTGAAATGTTAGTAGGCAAGGCAGTCATAGAAAAGCAGAAATTTTTTCTATCATTAAAATTATATTCCTTGAAATCAGATTCAAAACTCACAAATCATGGAAATTGGTGTGTGACATGTCCAAATAATGTGTGATCTCAAAACGGACATCACCTTTATATTTAGAATGCCAATATTGGTGATGTCCGTTTAAACCATACACAAAAAGGAAAAAACCAGCGAGTCAAGCAATGTGACGGGTCACTTAATGGGTCAAACAACCTCTAATTGTCAAACTGATTGCATCATTGTAATCAAGATATTGCATTCACCTAAGAGGTGACACCTCATAGTTAAACTAGATTAGATCAATCCAAAGGGAGTACCAACACCCAAATTGGCGTACAACATTGCCCAAGTGATGTTTGATCCAACAATAGATTTTTCCATTACATTTGAAACATTGTGAACACCCAAAAGGTATTGTCAACCTACTCAATTCGGGTCGTTTGAGGCAACCACACAAATCTGAGATGACAACACACAAACTATGGAAATCTATGTATAACATTGTCCAAATGTCATCTAATCATAAAATAGACTTAGCCATTGCATTTGGAGCATCAATAATACCTAAAAGTAACAGTTAATTTGAACAAGAAAAGTTGAGTAAGGAAATTGTTGCGCATTTCAAAGTAACACATATAAATTAAGGAAATTAACATGCGGCATTACCCAAATGATGTCTGATGGAAAATTGCACTTTGCTGTTGTGTTTGGAATATTGAGAAAACTAAAAATTTTCTTCTCATTTGTCTAATTAAAGTCACGTGAGAAAATCAGCATGGGTTAGTCAAAAGACAACGATGTACAAATCAATAAATTTAACACATGACATCACCCAAATGATGTCCAATTGAAAGACACAATTTTACATTGCATTTGAAACATCATCAATACTCTAAAGAGACTATCAATTTGTCTAACTAAAATTGCCTTGAAAAATTGATGTGCATTCTGAGCTGAAATGTTTTAATTTAGAGGAAACGAGTGAATTGAGACATTTTTCTTAAGAAATTGTTGCATGGCTGTCATTTTAAAATAATGAGAATGATAATAATAATATACTATTATTAATATTTCTATAATTTAATAGAAAGAAAAAGTTAAATGAGAATTCAATTCTTAATTTAATACTTACATAGTATTACCTTTGTTGTCTTCCAATCAATTATCAATTCTGTATAGTTGGCCTCCACCTTGTTGTCAAAATGAAATTAAGTCTCTCTATCTTCAGACTCACAAACTCAAGGCAAGAAAAAAAATCTCATACACCTTCCATTCAAACCTCCATACTCTTCCACTTTAATATACCATAATCTCACAACCGGCTCTCAGCCGTCTAGCTTACAACTCGATGCTTTGCCACTCAACTTCTGCTCCACACCTGACTGCACGCAAAACCTATAACTTGTAACTATGAAGAACTATGCATGTTCTCATAGAGTGGTGGGATTGAAGAAATATAGCTGTGGTAGAATCCTACACCTACCATACTCCCTCTCGTAGCGTGGTGGGATGCCCAGACTACTGAAATTTCCCCTATATAAGGGAGACACCAGGAGATTGCCAAAATTTAAGTTTTATAATAAAATTGATTAGAATAATTAATAGGGGACTTGAACTTGATAATTAAATGATAATGAACCTAAATTAAACTTAAATGAACTTGCATGGACTTGAATTTGAACTAAATGCAAAAAAAACTTGAACTTAATATGATGTAGGGGACTTGACATTAGATAAACAATGATAAACTAAACTTGCAAGATTAGACTGTAGGGAACATAATTCAAACTAAACTACACAGAACAAGACTTTAAATTTTAAAATGCTCAATCACACTAAGAATTAAAATGCTAACTAATAAGCCTGGATCATTCAAATAAACATCAACGAAGGAACATGGAATTTACAATGAATTCATAATGCAAGGGAGTTATTATATACACAACAAATTGCCTATAAATGACCTTAAAGAATTCCCAGCAACTGTGTTAACTTGTAAAAGAAGGTTCCTAATGAACATTCTAAGCTTTTTAAAGAGTTTCTAATAAATGAGATATTAGATGTGGCTTATTAGTAGCTACTATTTGTTAGATTGCAAATAGAAGAACCAATCCCCTATGAACAATAGAAGTTGATATGTAATGAATGAAAAAACACCCTGCGATCAATTTTAACATATAAACAAATGTAATAATCTAGTCAAGTAATAATAATAGATGTTTTGTATCGATTATAGATCCTTTATGAATGCAGATACACATACAATTTAAAAAATTTACACAAAAATCTTCAAAGCTTGGCTTCACTCTATTGCTCCACCAACTGACCTGGGGGAAAAATGTCGAAGATTGAATTTGATAGAGGTTTCTATACTCACCTCTCTTGTCAATTTTCTCCTTTTGATGTTGGTCACACTCACCAAAGTAAGAAATGGGTAGAGGGACCAACAAAAGGAAGGTACTCAAAACTACCGAAGCACTAAAAATTATGTCATTATTAAATATGGAGATAGAAATTTAGTCCAACCAAACTTGTCATTTTTTGTTTGGGTTTGAAAAGCTAAGTTTTGAAGAGATAAATTTTCTTCACAAAATTTGATTTTTTTAATTTTAGTCTCAAAATTGAACATATCATCATGAATGATATATTACCCCAAGATACAAAGATATCATTCCCTATTGGGTTCAGATAAGGAAACTAAATATTTCATCTTAGTTATATTAATCAAATTTGTGTAAGAGCTATATATAACCTTCAAGGGTCAAAATAATCTTCTATATGTATTTAACTATTAAAATTTGGAAAAAATATCATTATCTTCATATTCAAAGTTATGATAATAGTTGACATATCTTCCTAAGAGAGAAATATATCACATATTATTGATCAATCGAATATGATAATAATGTTTGTCATTAATTTTGAGCTTCCCAAAGGAAATTAATTGAGTTTTGAAAGTTGATTTTTAAAATGTGGATATGGGTTCTAAATTTCCTACAAGAGAAAGCCTTTATAATTAATTACATCATAGGGAGGTTGAATTTCCTATGAATACTCTCAATTAGAGTAACGACAAAAATTTTATTTGGAGATTTTTAAGGAGTGATGCTGATAGGAATGAATTTGGAATCTCAATTGGGATTGTATCAAGCTTGAAAACTTATTTCTTAAAGTTAAAGGTGAAAGGTAGGAGATGTTTTGAGATTCTAAAATGCTTCAGAAAACCCTGACTTATCCTATGTGTTAGGCTTTAAATTTTAATTTAATGGATCTTTAATTTGAGTTGATCAAATTATTTAAAATTTGAGATTATATTCCTAATAGTTGATGTTTAAGGTCTGAACCTGACTCAAAACCTAAGTCTAAATATGGTGCTGAATAATAGTGACACAAATCTAGCTAATGAACTATAAAATCTAAACCTACCCCAGCTTGTATTGGAGAGCCAGCTTGTTGCAGATATATGGTTTATGATTGATGATAACAAATATTTCTTATTTCTCTACGATTGTCTTATGTACTGACTTTTTAGGTCAACACGATCAAACTGCAATTTGGAACTAGCTCAAGATTGGGTAGACTAGGATTGAGTTAGTTTGTACACTTTTTCCTTTCTTGAGCCTATTGTATTTGATGTGGCTCCTGATGATTTATAACTTGGTAGATTTTCTCTTGTTCCCTAAAAGATTTCTATTTTTGGTAACATCGTCCGGGATGATATTTGTATCGTCCTGGATGATCTGTCCAAAAGCAGAAACCCTAGTTAGGGCATCCTCATTAAGGCAGCCGTCATAAACTGATCGGCCTGGACGATACTTGTATCGGCCTGGACGATATGTTCAATTAAGAAAGAATCAACCGCCATGATTAGATTAGGCATTCTGTATTTTAGGAAATTGGCCTGGATGATATACACATCGTCCAGGACGATCTAACTCAATTATGCCTAAATTGATCTAGTATCTTTGAAAAGCCTTAATGATTGATTGATACGATCAGATCGTCTGGGACGATCATAGGATCGGTCAGGATGATGGCCTGGACAATTTACATTTGCCAGCATCTATCTAGGGCGATGATCAGGACGATTGAAATGGTTTTAAACTAATCGTCTAGGATGATCGTGAGATCGGCCAAGACGATGTAACCAATTTTCTTCTGATTGTCCCAAATCGTCCTAGGCTGATGAGCTAAATTTGTACTGATCGTATAGGACGATATGACTATTATCCTGGATAATAATATCAGCTACTTGCATTAATGAGCTCATTATGAGAGATTCTATTTAAGCTATGGCATGGAAATTTTGTAAGAGTCTTTGGCAGCCATTGGAGCTTCATTCTTGTGGGGGAAATTTGAAGAGAGAACTTGAAAGGGAGTGAGGAACGGGTGAAGTCTGAGAGGGAGAAGATCCTATGGGAGGGGACTCAAGGGAGTGTGGAGGGGATTCCACACGGTTGCTCCGACATGCTTGCACCTTAATACCATCAGATTCAAGGCTCGTCTCAAGGAAAGTTCACCAAAGAAGAAGATCTCTTTGGTGTCAAAGGACCCGGCGACTCTACCGCACCGGGGAAGGTAGAAGTGATTTTATAAGGGCTTTTCCACCTAGTTGTGGGGGCTAAAGGAGAGACACTAGTTTAGTACAATACTTGGAGGGTGCCTCCAAGGACTGGACGTAGGTCAAGGTTTGACCGAACTACTATATATTTGGTGTGTTCTTTCTTTATTAATTCCGCATTTAATTTCCACATCGTTGGTTATTTTTCTGTGGTGATATTGATTTGAATTGTTGTACTTTGCTTAAAGAGTTTTATTACCAATTCACCTCTCTTCTTATTAGCCTTAGGACTAGTTCAATAGGGCCTAACATTCCTAATGAACTTTCAAGTGGTATCAGAGCGGGATTCATAAAAGCTAAGTTTTAAAACTTTTTGAATTTTGATCCATGGCTAATTTTGGGAATCATATTATTGCGAAAAAGTGGAGGGTTGCGTTAGGTAGTCGACAGCCAGCGTAAAACTTGTCGAACAATAATGACATGAATACTTTAAGAAATTGTGTTAATGCTAAGGCGTCCCCTGGAAGCGACGTGCTGTATGGCCTGAATACAGTGACAAGTGTGCAAGGGCCGCTGCACCGGCGCCCGGGTGCAGTGTTAAATAGGCAAGGGTTCCCATATCAAGGACGGATGTGGGCAAAGAAGCTAGTGCATGAAACTAAAATTAGGATAGGAACTTGGAATATAAACCCCCTTACTGGAAAATTAATGGAATTAATAGATATTATGATTCATAGGAAATTAAATATTTTATGCATTCAGGAAACTAAGTGGGTTGGAGAGAAGGCCAAGGAAATCGATAGTTTAGGATTTAAACTTTGGTATTCAGGTAGGAGTCGTACTAGAAATGGTGTAGGTGTTATTATAGATAAGAGTTTAAAGGATAACGTAATAAAAATTAATAGGATTGGAGATAGAATTATAGCTTTAAAGATTGTTGTTGAGGATAAGATTGTTAATATTATAAGTGCTTATGCTCCTCAGGTAGGTTTGGATATAAGTTCTAAATTAAATTTTTGGAATGACTTAGAAGAATTAATACAAAATATACCTCTTGAAGAAAGAGTTTTTATTGGAGGAGATTTAAATGGACATGTTGGTAAAGAGGTAGTTGATTTTAAAAGCATTCATGGTGGCCATGGATTTGGAACGACGAATGAAGGTGGCAAGACCATATTAGATTTTTGTTTAGCTTATGATTTTTCAATTGCTAATACCTTATTTAAGAAAAGGAATGAGCATCTCATCACTTATAAAAATGGATGTAGTACAACCCAGATTGACTATTTTCTTATTAGAAAATTAAACCGTTTAGATTGCAAAGATTGTAAAGTTATTCCGAGTGAAAATTTATGTACCCAACATCGATTATTAGTTTTGGACTTTAAGATAAAGGGGCATAAAATAAAAAATAAAGTAAAACATTTTTCGAGGATTAGATGGGGGCATTTAAAGAATATTAACCAAAATATTTTTGTGAGTAAGATTTTAGATCTTAAGATTTTGTCTGTGCATGAGGATGCTAATATTATGTGGGAAAAAGTGGCTACTGATATTAAGAATATTGCAAAAGATGTGCTTGGAGTATCTAAGGGAAAAGCTCCTAATAGTAAAAATAGTTGGTGGTGGAATCCAATTGTGCAAGAAAAGATTAAAAATAAGAAGATTTGTTATAAAAATTGGTTTAATTTTAAAAATTCTGATAATTGGGAATTATATAAAGTGGCTCGTAAGGATTCTAAGAAAGCAATATGCGATGCAAAGACATTAGCTTTTAGCGATTTATATAATAGATTAAATACTAAGGAGGGAGAAAGATATATGTATAAGTTAGCCAAACAAAGAGATAGGAGTAGTAAGGATTTAGTTCAAGTGAAGTGTATTAAGGATGAAGATCAAAAAATACTTTTCTTAGAAGATGATATTCAACAAAGATGGATGAGATATTTTGCTAAACTTTTTAATGAAGAGTGTGAAAATAAGATTGACTATAGTGACCTTAGCACCCTAAATGAAAGTAAAGATTTCTGTTTTTATCGGCGTATTAGTAAAACTGAAGTTAGAGAGGCTTTAAAGAAAATGAAGGGTGCAAAAGCTGTTGGACCTGATGATATTCCAATAGAGGTGTGGAAATGCTTAGGAGATGAAGGGATTTCTTGGCTTACTAAACTTTTTAATACTATTTTGAAGACTAAAAAGATGCCAGATGAGTGGAGAATGAGTGTATTAATTCCTATTTTTAAGAATAAAGGCGATGCACAGGATTGCACGAATTATAGAGGTATTAAGTTAATGTGTCATACTTTAAAACTATGGGAGCGAGTTATGGAGCATAGGTTGCGGCGTGATACTAATGTTTCTCAAAATCAATTTGGATTCATGCCGGGTAGGTCGACTATGGAAGCCATACATTTATTCAGAGGTTTGATGGAAAAATATAGAGGAAATAAGGAGGATCTACATATGATATTTATTGATTTAGAAAAAGCATATGATAAAGTTCCAAGAGAATGAATTATGGAGGTCAGCCTTAGAGTCTAAAGGTTTTCTCTTGAGTAGATCTAAAACAAAATATATAGAGTGTAATTTTAGTATTAATAGACCTAGTGAGGGGATTGTGACTTTGGGCGATCAAGTCATTAGTAAGAGTACACATTTTAGATATCTTGGATCTATTGTTCAGAGTGATGGTGAAATAGATGGGGATATTATCAGCAGAATTCAGGTTGGATGGTTGAAGTGGAGGAATGCATAGGGCTTGTTATGTGATAGAAATGTACCCCTCAAACTTAAGGGAAAATTCTATAAGATGGTAGTGAGGTCTGCAATGCTTTATGGTGCCGAATGTTGGCCATTAAAAAAGAAGCATAATACTAAGTTAAGTGTGGTAGAGATGAGGATGCTCAGGTGGATGAGTGGTTTTACCCTTAGAGATAAGATACGAAATGAGCATATACGTGAAAAGGTTGGAGTAGCTCCAGTAGAAGATAAGATTAGAGAGAGTCGCCTTAGAAGGTTTGGTCACATAATTCATGTAGCCGACCCCACGTAGTGGGATAAAGGCTTGATGTTGTTGTTGTATTATTGCGGAAGGTTATTCAATCACTAGACCACCTTTATTTGAAAATACTACATTTAATTTTTAGAAAATTTGCATGTCTACTTTCCTGCAATCAATTGATTTTCGTATGTCGCATATGATTTTAACAGGTTATTCATCACCATCATGTATTATTAATGGAGTTAAAACTGATATTCCTTTTAATCAATGGAACAGGGAAGAATAACTCAGTGCTCAATTGAATGTTTAGTCCTTAAATTGCTTTTTTAGTGATTTAAATTCTGATGATTTTATGTTAGTATCCACGTGCACTACTGGTAAGAAAGTTTGGGATAAACTTCACACCATATATGATGTTACTAGTGAAATCAAGCAATCCAAGTTGAATATGTTAATGCATGATTTTGAACTATTTTCCATGAAACCTTTTGAAACAATCTTAGACATGTATACCAGGTTCATTTAAATTGTAACATCATTGCATGCCTTAGGAAAAGAATTTTTAGATTTTGAAAAAATTAACAAAATTCTTCGTTGTTTACTTGAAAAATTCAATGCTAAAGTTGTTGCTATTTGTGAATCAAAAGATTTAAATGAATATTCTATTGATAATTTGATTGGCTTACTCATTGCCTACGAGCAAGATTTGGGTCAAAGACTTTTGGATGCAGGTGAAACGATTGTTTTAAAAGGTGAAGATACGGAAAGAGAAAGCTTAGTTGTTGACGATAACAATGACTTGACAAGCAAATCACAAAGCTCACCAAAACATAAGCAAAAGTGGAAAAAAGGTAAGAATGTTCATATTACTTCTAACGTTATTTGTTTTTGATGTACGAAACCTGGACATATGAAAAATGAGTGCCCTAATTTAAGAATTCTTCCTGCAAAAGAAAAGGGTAAGGCGAAGCTAAATTTAAACTGGAGAAATAATGAAAAGCAAAAAATCTCATGGGCAGATCTGGTTTCTAAAGCATCGGACCAGGAAAGAGATAATGGATAAAAGCGTTATTTGTGTTTTTCTTTGTTGTGTTTTATTTTTAGTTTTCATTTTAATTATTTTTTTATTTAGATTTTTTATTTTACTTGTTTTTTTTCATATTTTTTTTCTGATCAACACACACATTCACTTTTCTAAAAATGAAAAATCTACTTCATATTTTTTTCTTGAAATCTTTGGTAAGTTGCGATTGACTTCTCTAAAAACATTCAAAGGAAGGAAACTCATGTTTTTGACTCTTAATCACTATTTCCTAGAAGAGGTTATTCTACTTTTGATTTAAAATCTCTTTCATCTTTTAAATTGGTTTTAGAAACAATTTTTTTATCTCCTTACATTTTATTTATCGCATAGGAATCTTTTGCAAATTGTTGAATCTAACTCATAATTTTCTTAAATCAGGAAACTCGCTTTGTCAATAGGATGGGTTTACGTTTTTAAGAAAGGTAGCATATTAAAAAAAAAATTTGGCCAATGATGCCAAAAATAAAAGATGCTCAAACATCCAAGCAATTATCAAGAGGCATAAAATGAGCCCACAAAGTTTAATGCTTACCATTCTTATATTTCTTAAAAGATTAAGAAAATTCTTGATACTATCGATACTTGAGTTTGAAAATCTTGATTCTTGATTCAATAATTCGTGCATTAATCTTCTATTAGATATATTTTATGGAAGGAGTTTTTAAAAATAATTGTTTCTTTCTCTAATTTATTCCATGATTTAGATAATGAATTAAAAAGTTTTTGAGCCTTTTTAAAGAACTTGAGTTTGGATTATCAAATTCTGAATTTCTAACCTTTTATGGGCTATGTGGTGTCAATCCAATTCTACTAAAATTTTGATTAAAACCAAGAGGTAACTTTCTCATTTGAAGAATATTTATTTTTTCATTGGATCAGGGAACATTTTTTTTCTTTTATTCGTTATGTTTTTTGTTTGTGCCTCCTCTCTTTTTGATAATGTCAAAGGGGAGAACGTATTGTTGAATTTTAATCTTTTATTTTTTCTTTCAAAAAAAATTAAAAACAACAAAAAAAGTTTATCTCTCCTATTTTTTAAAAGTGATATTCTAGTGAGGGGGAGATTAAGAAAAAATGTTATTTTTTGAAAATTAAAATTACAAATTTTTCCATCATAAAAAAGGGGGAGATCTGTGCGTATCTATGGTTTATAATTTTGATGATAACAAATATTTCTTATTTCTCTACGATTGCCTTATGTACTGACGTTTCAGGTCCACACGATCAGACTGCAATTTGGAACCAGCTCAAGATTGGGTAGACTAGGATTGAGTCAGTTTGTAAACTTTTTCCTTTCTTGAGTCTATTGTATTTGATGTGGCTCCTGATGATTTGTAACTTGGTAGATTTTCTCTTGTTCCCTAAAATATTTTTGTTTTTGGTAACATCGTCCGGGACGATATTTATATCGTCCTGTACGATCTGTCTAAAAGTAGAAACCCTAGTTTGGGCATCCTCATTAAGGAAGCCGTCATAAACTGATCGGCCTGGACAATACTTGTATTGGCCAGGATGATATGTTCAATTAAGAAAGAATCAGCCGCCATGATTATATTACGCATTCTGTATTTTAGAAAATTGGCCAGGACGATATACACATCATCCAGGACGATCTAACTCAATTATGCTTAATTGATCTGGTATCTTTGGAAAGCATTAATGGCTGATTGATACGATCAGATCATCCGGGATGATCATACGATCGGCCAGGATTTTGGCCTGGATGATTTACATCGGCAAGCATCTGTCCAGGGCGATGATCAGGATGATTGAAATGGTTTTAAACTAATCGTCCAGGACGATCGAGAGATCGGCCAGGATGATGTAACCAGTTTTCTTCTGATTGTCCCAAATTGTCCCGGGCTGATGAGCTAAATTTGTATTGATCGTACAGGATGATATGCCTATCATCCTGGACGATAATGTCGGCTACTTGCATTAATGATCTCATTTTGAGAGGTTCTATTTAAGCTATGGCATGAAAATTTTGTAAGAGTCTTTAGCAGCCATTGGAGCTTCGTTCTTGTGGGGGAAACTTGAAGAGAGAGCTTGAAAGGGAGTGAGGAACGGGTGAAGTCTGAGTTGGAGAGGATCCTGTTGGCGGGGACTCAAGGGAGTGTGGAGGGGATTCCACATGGTTGCTTCGATAGGCTTGCACCTTAATACCGTCGGATTCAAGGCTCGTATCGAGGGAAGTTCACCAAAGAAGAAGATCTCTTTGGTGTCAAAGGACCCGGCGACTCCGCCGCACCGGGGAAGGTGGAAGTGATTTTTTAAGGGCTTCTCTGCCTAGTTGTGGGGGATAAAGGAGAGACACTAGTTTAGTGAAATACTTGGAGGGTGCCTCCAAGGAATGGACGTAAGTCAAGGTTTGACCGAACCACTATAAAATTGGTGTGTTCTTTCTTTATTATTTCCTCATTTAATTTTTGCATCGTTGGTTATTTTTCTGTGGTGATATTGGTTTGAATTGTTGTACTTTGCTTAAAGAGTTTTATTACCAATTCACCTCTCTTCTTATTTTCCTTGAGACTTGTTCAATAGGGCCTAACATCCCTAACAAACTTTCACAGCTAACCACCTAGGCACTTTGAAACCATGAGTCTGATCTTTTTTATGAACATGTGATAAGGATATTGTTAATTAAGTACCTAAATTTTTTTTTGTTAATTTAAATCTTTAATTTGCCCCCTTTATTTTAGCTCTGTATGAGTGTGGCCACCTATAAAAAACTCTGTGAAGAACCAGATCATTCCTAATCTATGGGTAATCTAATGCTCATCACATCAATTCAAAGATTGCATTAAATAAATAAACACATCAACCAGAGAAATATATCAAGTTTTTACCAGCATATAATGAAAACCATGGAACACACAAAAGTAGAAAAACAAATACCAACCTAGTCTAAATCTAGGGTTAGTTGTCCTAGCAAGCCATCAAAAGTGTCACTATAGAAGGCTCTTGGATATATCCTAGACTGGGTAGTTTGGTATGATTGTCTAGTAGTTTGATTGGTCGAAAGTCTTAAGGGATTTTAATTTGAGTTTAAGTATTATTGAATTGATGTTGATTTTAAAGGTATCTTTTAATTTTTAAATGATTACTACCTTTAATTACATGTGGCTTGTGAAATTTATTTCATCTCCCTTAGGGTTAAGTTAATTTCCTTGTAGGCTCGAGTTACACAGTAGTAATTGGTATTGATTAAGTAATTTCATTGGTTAAGAGTTAAGGGCTGAAGAATTTTAATTAAGTTATTTGATTGATAGTTTCAATAATAAATTTAATTTTTTAGAATTTTTTGTTTATTATCAAATTTTGAAATTATTTTAATTATTTTTATTCCTTGAATTAAGGGTTAAAAGTTGACTTTTTAAATTAAAGTGAATTTTAGAGTTTTAATACTTTTCTTAAATAATAGACCTCAAAATGAGTGATTAGACACTAAGTTTGCTAAATTTGAATTTTTTGAAATTTTGACCAAGATTTAAACTATGATTGACTGAAAGGTTGACTTTTTAACTTTAATTAAAAATTGAAGATTTGATATTTTTAGAAAATACTATATTTTAAGTGCAGTTAAATGACATCAAGTTTGGTCAATTTAGAATTTTCTTGAATTAATTATGAATTTTTAAAGTTTTTTAATTAATTTATTTTTAAAATAGTTTAACCAAGGAGGTTTTGATCCAAATCAATCCCAAACTCCGTGAAATCATCCCCCAAAGCTCAAAAATGACCTAAGGGCATTATACTAAGTGTTTAAGAGTTTTTTTATGAATTTATAAATGTTTATTATTAATTAATTTAATTAAATGTTGATTTTTATTAAAAACTAAATTTGACTAAAAATTGAAATCATCTAATTATAACTTTTAATTTTTATTGATAGAAGACAGAGTTAAGGTCAATTTGATACATTATATGAATTTTTATGATTTAATTGGAATTAATGGCAAATTAATCAAAATCATAAGTTAATTTTAAGGGTTGAATTTGGGTTTCTTAAATGGTGGACCAAATGGTCACCAATTCAAGTGAAAGTTCGGCCATGAGCTCACCTAGTCTCAAGGCCAGAGCCCACTAAATTTGGGTCCAAGATTAATCCTCTAAGGTGGTTAACCAAATAACCTAAGGTAACCAAAGTTGCTATTCTAAGCATAATCAATACACAAACAATCTGATCCTAATTCTCATTAGAAAGGAAATTAGATTAAATTGAAATTAAGGGTTAAATAATGACAGATAATTCAAAATTATCTCAATGATGCCTTTAATTAAATCAAATAGAGGGGAGAAAATTTGGACATGTTAGATACATGCCTAAAATACATTCTTTATAGTCTTAATCACTGAAGAGTTAACTTAATGCCAAAATTGCCAAAATTGCCCTAGGATTCTATCTATTATAACTAAAGTTTCATACATGCTAGAGGATTGAGACCATAGAGCTTTTGAAGATCTCCACAAGATCTTTCCAATGAGCTTCAATAGATTAGGAGATATGTTTTCTAAAAGTTCTATGAGATTTCTAGAATTAATAAGTCTGAAATTACACAGTCAGCTAGTGTTAGGGGTGTCAATATTTGACACGCCCTGAAAATCCGACCCGAACCCGACCCAAAAATTTCGGGTTAGGGTCAACCAGAACCCGAAACGGGTCGGGTTCGGGTTTAGCATTTCGACCCGTTTCAAAAATCGGGTCGGGTTCGGGTTAACTCTTTGACCCGAAATTGACCCGAAAGTGACTCGATTTTGACCCGAAAACCCGATTTTGATCGGGAAACCCGAGATTGACCCAATTTTGACCCATTTTGACCCGAAAAGAGGAGTTTGACCCAAAAATTAGCCATTTTCTTGTTGGTAACGGGTCATTCGGGTCGGGTTGACCCGGACCCGAAGCGGGTCGGGTTCGGGTCAGGAAAACTGACCCATTTTTAAAAACGGGTCGGGTTCGGGTTGACCCGAATAGTTCCGAGTCAGTTTCGGGTTCGACCCGAACCCGACCCGTGACCCGAAATTGACACCCCTAGCTAGTGTTTTCCATTCAAGCACATCCTAATTAGTCAGTAAATTACTACGGTAGATTTTGTAAACATTAAATTATTTATATACATTGGATGGTTAATAGGATGACTACAATTAATATGGATCTAGAATTGTGTGATCTAATCAAAAATATTTATCAAGATCAATAATTAAAATTACATCTAGAACCTCTCGCTTATGTCTAAAACTGTAAACCTTCTCCGATGTGATTTGAGAGATCCCACTGATGAACTTCCATGAAACTTCACAGAGAGGATCTTGGAAATACAAACCATTAATCCAACTATTGAATTTTGATGGGTTGAAAGTTTTGTTTCACACTTGACTAATTCTAACTAACTAAGAGCTCAAGATTGGGATTTTACCATGTAAAGCCCCAATGGAATGGTCTATCTAGTTGGAAGCTTGAGGGGAAGAAGAAGAACACATCTCCTATAGATTTTGGGGTTGGAGGATTGCTGGAGGTAGGAGTACAAGCGGAGGGCAAGAAGTTTTCATTGTAGTTTGCTCGAGATGGTAGTTGGAGATGGCTATGAAGCTGGGGGGGGGGGCATGGGATTGCTCAAAGAGCTCTGGGGATAGAATTTAAAAAGCTAGAATAAAATTAAATGTATTTGAATGAGTACCTTATTCAAGTGATCCTTGTAGCCATGGACTGATGAGATCGACTAGGCAGACCATCGGATGGCCTCTGATTGGTAAGGTATAAGCAGTGGAGACTCTGACAGCTCTAAGAAAGCAAAGGGAGAAGCTTTAGCTATATCATATGAGGGGGGACCATCTGAGCTAATTTTTCATTCATTCCGACTGCTCTGACCAATTGCTGGATCAAGATGAGCTGGAAAGAATATCGGAGGTTAGGTAAACTCATATACGAGCTTAATTGGGTAAGAGGCAACCCAATTCAATCAATTGGCTCAGGTTGACCCAAGCATGTACAGTTTGGGTCAACTTGGGTCAAGTCTTGGGCTGGGATTGATGTGGGAGGTGCATTTGGTCAAGGCATATCCATTGCAAGTGTCAATTAGTTTTGATTTGATTGTGGTAGGAAAAGGCTAAGGTCAAAAATTTTTTGACCACTTTGGGCTAGCTTAAGTGTTGACCCAAGTTAACCCAAGGGTTGGGCTAACTAGGGTAGGTGTGTTGGACCTAAGGCCACCTACAAGAGATGTTTTTTGGGCATGGGGAAGTTTAGGTTAGGAAATGACTCAACCCATAGTGTTTTTACCACTTTGGGTTAGCCTAATTCTTAACCTGAGTTGACCCAAGGGTTGGGTCAACTAGGGTTGCTGTATTGAGTCATGGGGGACCTAATTCCTACTTAGTTTGTTTTTTTTGGCTTAAGAAAATACTTGGTTCATGGAGACCTTTCTTTAGGAACTTGAATCAAGCTATATGGCTAATCCAAGTAGGCTCAATGCTTAGGCCTCCAAGAGGAATCTTCTAGGGGCTTAAGGAGTTATCTAAATGGTTTGAGTGGGTTTGGAAAGGCCTTGGTCAAAGGGTTTGAAAGGGATAAAGGTGTCTATTAGGTTGGTCAATCTTAATTGACTTGGTCAATAAAGTTGACCTTATTTGACTAGGTCAATAAGTTGACCTTGGGTCAAGCGTTGGGTTCTCTAATTTGGGTTGACCGTTTTAGTCTTTGGAAGTGGTCCCGAGTGGATAGAGGTTCATTTAGGGTGAAATGCAAGTTTGAATACTTAAAGGGTGGTTTGGTCAACTATAAATGAGTTAGTCAACTAGGTCAAACTAAGGGTTGAGTTTAGGCTAAATAAGTTTGAATTGATCAATGGAGATAAATGGAGGTGGTCCCATGCCAAGAGAAGCTCATTTGGATTGAAATGGGTGTTTAAACCCTCAAGTAGCATTTTCGTCAATCATGATTGACTTGGTCAACTAGGCTAAACCAAAGGCTATGTTTGAGTCCCATGTGTCCCTAATGATGCTTAGGACACATTGGAAGAGATTTCATGTCTTGATATGGCCAAGCTAGGTTGAATTTTAGGGAAAATACTTAAAACCCCTGAAAGGGTATTTTAGTCATTTTGACCCTTAGTCAAACATCGATCAAACTAAGCCCAAAAAAATAGATTTTACTGGTCAACATGTCATAATAGAGGTTATGAGCATGTTACAAGGTTTTTAGAAAGGCCCCAAAGTCAATTTCCACTAAAAGGCAAGTCTAGTGGCATAGGCTATAAATATTTGAAGGTTGTACAACCTTTGAAAATCAATTCATTTTCTAGTGCTAAGGGCCTCAGATTGAACTAAAATTTGAAGGGTTGACCCTAGGGACGTGCCTAATCTATATAAAATTGATAAACCCTAAATCAGAAGCTATTTGATTGGGGTTCAAGATGACAAGAAAATCACCCATAAAGGGTTTCAGGACCAAGTCCCTATCCCTGAGAGTTTATTTGGAATCTTAGATTTGGATTGGATTTTTGGATTTGAATTGTTGATTTTGAAATACCTAGATTAATGGAAATCAAATAAATGATTGAGATTATTAAGGATGGGTTTTGAAGTTTTATTGAAGGCTGAACTAAAGTTTGGAGTTGAAAATTGGCTTAGAATGAATTGGAAAGTGGACTTGAACTTGATTAAAGACTATATTAGAATTTAACTGGGGTAAACAAGATTGACAAGTGAATATTTGCCAATAATCAAGTCACCAGGAGGGATTGGGATAGGTCCTAATGATCTCATACATAAAGGAGGTCAACAAATGGAACCCCAATATATGTAGTAGAATAAAGTTTTATAACACATATTAACATTAATTGAATGGAAGGGTAGAGTCTGGGATTTTGATTCTAAGGGAAGGAAGAACAACACCTTAGAGAATCAAAGTTGAGCTGTCTATATGAAGCCTTTGTCTTTGATTTTGTTCCATGTGAATGTGGTTCTACATCTTATTTTTTATTTTCAACGTCTCTTGGATTTTAAAGCATCTCTTGATACAATATTGGAAGAAAGTTTCTCTAGAAATGAAGCTTTTTCAAATACCATAAAGGATTCAGTGTGAAGATTTGGTTCCATGTCTCTTGGTTATAATTATTTTTTTCGCTAAATTAAAGAAAAAAATCCGTTTGAATTTTTTAATTTTTTACAATTTTTTTCGTAAAAACATTACTTGAAACATAAAAAATTTAAATTTTCAAAGAATTTTAGATTAAAATTTCTCTCAAACACAAGTATATTTTCGTCTATTACAACACTACTAAATTAATACACATAATAATTTAATATCTTATAATCTAAAAAAATTTATAATAAGATTGTTCAATAAATGAATATACTGATTTATATTTTATAACATCAAATAATACTAATTATTATAAATACACAATTTTTATAAATACACAAGTTGTAATGATAAAATAAATTATTATAAAAAAATATGAAATAATAAGTAAATACCCTTGGCCTCATCTACTACAACTAAGCATGATAAGACATCAACACTACTTATTTGTATCTAACCTATGTACTAATTACTAAATTCTGTGCTTTGGTTTGTACCTATCTGGTATAGGGTAAGTAATCTCCTTAGCCATGAAATATTTAGCTAATACTCTGAATCAATAAGCAATCTTAGGTGGTAGGGTACTAGCAATACTTATAAGGTATATCTTTTAGTTACTATCAATGATCTGTCCTCCTACGGCACCGCCAAGGCATAAATTATACTGAGAGCTTCGGCCAACTGAGCTCCATTTAGTAACTAGCAAATTGTTTTCCATTGATGAGTATTCCACTGGCCCTAACCAATCAATTTTTGACTACCTAGGGTAACTCCTCTTGAGATTAGAAGTAATTGGGACGTCCCTCGGGGAAGTCAAATACATTAGGACAGACATTGGGAAAGAATAAATGATTAGTATAAGCCAATACCTGGCTAGAACAAGGCCATTCATTACTCAAACACAGAGGTCATAAAGCTAAATAGCCTGCCTAAAGGTTCCAGAACTGTACTATAAATACTTACTAAATAAAGAGCTAGGGATACTTAGATAATTAGGGAGGGGCACCGCCAGGCTCTGATCTTCAAAATATTGTACTGTGCTTCTCAATGTAATCCTATGGATTGCTCGCAATTCATAGGAGACAAGGATTGGACCCATACTTAAGTACGGGACTCCCCTAGAGTTGAGGAATGGATAATAAGTTCAGTCAATCATTGAGGAGATGCCAATACAAATATTTAACTACCTGGAGCCCATTCCTTCTGACAATTTATTACAAACCTCATTACTGAAGCCAAGAGACTCAACAACAGGTAGCTACTAAGATAAGAATAATGATTGGAACAAATGAAACCATTAGACTTTATAGGACTGGAGAGGACATGATATAGATTAGATACTCAATGCTTAACCCATTATGGCTCAGGGGTACCTATAGATGTTGTACCTCACAGTGTGTACCATCTCAATAGAAGTGGATTCCCGGGTGGACTTTACTAATAGTCTTTGCTACCGCAGTACGGAGCCTACGACCTGATCTGTACCGATATCATGAAGTTACCTGCCCGTTGGTGTTTCTTGATGTTGTATAATTGGATACTTATACCAACGAACCAAAGCCTAGTGGATTTTCAGCCCGTATATGCTGCACCAATGAAGTAATGAGGAAATCAATTGGAGTGCCCCTGTCCTAGGTGGTATCAATCTTAGAATAAGTTAGTACGGGCCTGTAATGGATATACCATTATAAAAGAATTTAACTCAGTCAGTAAAGATACTTCATTTCCTTAAGAGTCTTATAAGATACCACTGAATAAACTCTATAAATTGATGGTGAGTCCTGTTGTTATCTTTTAAGGACTTATAATTAGCAGTAATCTCAAAGGATCTGAGAGTGTGTAGATGGCTTAGATTAGGGGCTAATCTTTACAAGGTCGGGGAGTAAACCTGTAGTATTGGGTTCCTGCTAAGAGTCTTATTAATAGGTTCTATTGAATCTAAACTTACTTATATCTACTGAATCTTTATAGAATATAGGCCAGTACACCTACTAACCACTTTTAGGCCAAATTTATGTTGCCCACAATAGAAGTACAAGTATAAGCTCGGAAAGTATTTGGTTGAATAGGATGGGAGGGAGGTCGGTTGTATTTGCATCATTGACCTGAGGTACCGGGCCATAGGCTCCTTAGGGAGAACCAAGATATGTACTGGCCGAGGCGGATACTTTCTTTATTGTAATCTTAATCATCTAATTGGGTACATAAAATGGTAATCCCATGTAATACTTGTATAGGCCCGATGTCTATTGAATGCCTTGGGCCCTTATAATAAGTCATATCTCATAAGTCCATCCATCGAGATTCCCGATCCCTGTACAGGCTTCCCCGTTCTAATCTTTTACGTTGCTCATAATCAGCCCATGGCTACTATTTGCCATCGCTCCTTATTTATCCCCTCAGAATCTGTTCCTACCTTAGGGTAGGTCTTGGGCATTGTTAATCAATTACTGGATAAACTTATACCTAGCCGCCCTAGGTAACTCCACTAAGGGAGCTTTAGAAACTAATTCTACCTCAGGAGGCATATCACCGATCTCATTTGGAGAGAACCCTCTGGACTTTCCAGGCATAATATCTATCTTTCAGCATCGTTTATAACTTCCGAGCCATAAGGTCCGTTACAAATTATTCTAGATAAGTTAGTTGACTAAACAGGTATTCTGGGCTAGGTCCAATTAAATAAATTCCTCTGGATTGCTTCCTAAAAGGAGGACTGCTCAGTGAAATGTTAGGCTTTATGATTAGTGATATGGATCTTTCTGTAATACCTATTATCCCTTTCATAAGTGTAACCCCTTTATAAATAATATCTACTGGAAAGAATTATTTCAGCGATTCTAATCTGAATCCAGTACTAGACCCAGTAACTTCCCAATCTTAGATCAATCTAGAATTATAAGTATCTCTTTGGGTATATATCTAACCTTCATTAGTATAGGTACTTTGATCAAGGAATTCCCGATTCCTGTTTAGCAGGAATATACCTTCTCCAATTGGAGCTAATTTAGGTTTCAGATGGTCTATACTTTTTGTTTGTTTAGAGGAAGAGTTACTGGATAGGCTATGAATCACTACTATCAATCTGGGTTCTTGAGGACTGCTAACCATAAGAGCCTTAGGGCTACCTCAATGTTCACATCAGAACTCACCAAAACAGATACTCTAGGAATTACTGTAATAGACTAGGGGTTACCCAGTGGATCTAGAAGTGGACATTTATACTACTAGCCTATAAACCTAGGCTCTGAATGAGGTACTCAGTGATTGGATCTTTATAAAGTAAGTTCATAATATAATGTAAGAGCTGAATATCCATACTCTAGGTATGTACTTGGAATCCTGGAGATCCTTGCTACTTCTACATCAAACTGTCCTCAATACTAGACTTAGACAGTAGAGATCTAGCAATTATGAGATCCAGTGCTACATTTTCTTGGAAGGATTAGGACCTACAAGCTTTTGCAAGTATCCAGCCAGACCATAATGAAGCCTTAAGAAGTACTAGATTACCTTGAATAAGTCTACTGGTATTGCTCTTGAATCTAGAAATCCTTAGCCCTGTATACATTATCGGATACCTTGGTAGGCAATATCAATTGGCCCGTGTATTCTTTGAGATTGGCAATTCCTAGCTTATCCTTGATTGAGTCCCTAGGCTTCTACACTTATTAGAAATGCCTTACAATTACGGTCTAACTTCTCCAACGTTGTGTTGATTCTTTCTATAAGCTGTATTCTGGATGTAGGGCTCACTATCCAGGCTATACCAATTCCACTAAGACCCTAGAAGATCCTATACAGATACTAAGGCGTATATCAACCTGTCAATCTTGAAGCTGTAGCGGGCATCATGGAGTACCCCCAGGCTACCAAATCATTGTCCCCCAGAGCCTTCATCAAATGTAATTAATACATAAATATAGGTCGTAGTACTGAAACCCTGAGCTTTACTGATAAACCCCGGATATACAAATATCCATACCAACCTAATTAGCCTACTTGTAGTTCTCCTCTTTTCTATATAGAAATTCTTTGTGTCCATCTTCTATTTTGATGGTAGGCACCAAATTACCTTTCCTTTTATTACACTCAGATTAGACCTATACTTCTTAGAAATTATTTGATATAAGGGCTGAACCTAGACAATGCATAAATACAGAGAATTCTTAGAAGATGCTTTACACCAACATATAGAGGGCTATAACAATAATAAATGAAGTTGCCATTATTATAGGACATTTCCCCTATGTTTCTCAAGTAAATGAAACAGCAAAGATTAGAAAACAGCAGTACTACAAGAAAGCATAAGGCCAGGTAGGGCAGGTTGGATGGAACTCTATTGAATGCTCAGGACACTGTGAGGCAAACCCTCCCTTAACTAGAAGTCCCACTAGGGAATCTTTTGATTAGTTCACAGTATTGGATAGCCGTATAACTAAGTATTGAGGCATTGAACCCGAGAATAGCCTACTCACACCAGTAATATAAATGCTTGGTTTGGATACCTCTAAGCGGCACCTAGAGTTGTAGCCTGCCCTAGATGTTACCTAGAGGAACTCGCTTGCGCTCGTATAATGGAAGGAGTCTATGATCCCCATCTGATGCCAGGATCCTACCCATAAATGTTCCGCCGATATAAAGAATGTATTTATCTGGTAACGAGATTCGAATTTACTTAGAGTAATTGCAAGCTGAGCCCTAGGATGATACCTTAGTAGATAGGGGGCCTAATAGATTATCAGTAAAATGATATCCGGTTGTAAATACCAATTTAGAATCTGCGAGAAAGCTCGCTTAGTCTACGGTAGTATCGGTTTCCTTTCCATCAATCATTGTCTCTATTGTCTTAATGCCGCTGTCCTTCTATCTGATGATGGCGCTAATGTGTCCTACGGATAGGGCTTGCCGAGGTGTTCCATTAAATAAAAATTTGTCGTACTTGATGCCTTGTACTCTACTATTAGTGTCCCTGCCCTGGATGTTTCGTTGATCCGAAGGCCTCTCCTGAGGATGCGCTTACTTCAATGTCTTTGACCGAGGGATCCCGAGGTATATTCAATAATTCTTTTATTACATTGAGTTCCTCTCTTCGGTTGCAAGTATTTTCTTAATTATTCCTCTGAGTCCTGGGATCCTTCCAACGATTGGTTTCCAGAGAGACGTAGTTGGCGATGCTTTAGTCTCTTACAGGGCCCTATAGACAGGAATAGGTCTAATGATAAGAACTTACTAAAGACAATGTTGCGGCCTATCTTTACTCCAAGAAACTAGTAATTCATGATTAGTACCGATGATAGGCTAACTCAATACTGAGACCATTTATACTCCGGTAGACCCGAGAACATATCCTTAGGACGAGGGAACTCTGCGAAGCCCACTGTGTGGCATTGGCATCCATATGTGAGAAAGCTTTCAATTACAAATACAATCTAATACAAGGGCTTCTTAGGAATACAATACTTTATTACTAGCCTTTATCCCAGGCTTAGACTTGAACTAATAGATTTTATAAAACTCTTACTCCTTATCATATTCTTGTGTTGGCTCGATGCCTTTATGGGTGGGGTCTTACAGTTCATTCAAAGTATTGGTGACTTGCTAGAGTAGTTAAGTCTAGATTATCAATTAATGATAAACGGGGGCTTTCCTGGGCTACCAATAGGTATAAATTATGGGATTTCTTCCGATGATGTTAAGCCTCTCCCTGAAGGCTAAGACTAATTCTAGTAGATACCTTTTACAATCCAAATTTGCTTTCTACTTGTCTTTAATCGGCAGGAGATAAAAGTGCTAGATCTTAACTGGTCCGCGCTAGCAAGTACTTATCAGCAAATCAATAAATACAAGGACTCCAGGATCACTAGGAAAGACAAGAGGACATAAGATATGTAATGAAATACATTTATAAGTACCTCCCAGGGCCAATTAGAACATAAATGAAAAAACAAGAGGAGGATGCCTTCCAGGGGATACATGGAGATACATATAAGGATATAACATTAATACAATTATTGGAACCAGAATTCAGCCTAGCTACGCCCCTAAACACCCACTGGGAAGGCTCTATCAAAGGAATCGACTTTCTCAATGTATGTTATTGCTTTGGATAGGTGTGGAGCCAATGCCTTTATAGATCTTAGTAATTAAGTTTATGGTTACTATTCAATGTTTCAGCCTTAGGGGGGGCACCAGGCTACCTAGGGGCTTAGAATTGAAATACAACCTACCCTATTGACGACATATTATCCTGGCTGTATCCCCTTCCTAAAATGGCCCATAAGGCTGTGAGTAAATCTTCAGTTAAATTCTATTGAATAAGTTTGTCTTTAGTTGATGTTGTATAGAAATTTCTCAGGAAATAGAGAAGATTCACAAGTATTGAACCAACACTGTAACATCGAAACCATCAGTGTCGTAGTGTTTGTAACGCCCTAGCACTATATCAGGCTATTGCAACACTGGAGTCTCGAGAAAAATGACAATTAATTCATCACCCAAGCATAACAAAGGTCAGCACTATAGCACTTAACAATGTTGCAGTGTTAGAAAACAACATTGTAGTGCCAGAGTGTTGTAAAAAAGGACAATTAATTCAGCTCCCCAATGAAACCAATGTCAACGCTTCAGTGCTTCACAACGTCACAGCATTAAAAAATAATATTACAGTAGTGTTAGATGACATAATCAAGTGCCATAATGCCCAACTTTTAAAGCATCATAGCAGAGAAGTTATGGAAAAGAGGTGTCATGCCATTTCAGTAAACAACCACTCTAGGTTAGCCTAGGGCCGCAACGGAGAGCCTTTAGCAGTGCTAAGGAGTTAGGTCATATTGTAACACTGTGTTGCCACCTTATCGAGCACCAAAGAACCACCTTATCCAGAGTTGTAGTGCATGAGTCATTTTGTAATAAATATAAACAATTTTTATATTTATGTGTGTGTGTATGTGTGTACTGTGATTTTGAATAATTTTCTAAGATGAGAGGCATGAGGAGAGAAAGATACACACTCTAGAGTAGCTGGCTAATATTACAGTGAGCAAGCAAGCATTAGGAGTGGAAAGATGTGATACTCCAGAATCTAATTTAGAATAATTATATTTTTTATCTTTAATAAATAATAAGTAGAACTATCTAATATCATCGATCAGTAATAAATAATAAAATAGATTTTATAATTCAAAATATCTTCAAATGCTTTAGATGAATTGAATCGCTATTTTTAAACGTCAAAATAAGTTTTTGAGTGGACAAAATTATTGTATTTTTAAAATCACATAGTAAAAAATATCAAATAAATACTCAAATATTCATAATCTTAATCTCCATAGCATATAAAAAGTTATATAGTGAATGTTTTACCAATTCAAAATTATTTTCATTTTTTTGTAACAAAAATACAAATTTGATAAAAAAATATCAAAACACAAAATATTTGAATATAAAATAAGGTAAAGGTCTCTTTACAGCGAGATGAAAAAATCTCTCAATAGCATCGATAGATGAAAATTGCTTCTCGACCTCTAAATCCCAAACTCTTTTTCTCTCTCCTCTCTTTCCTCTCTTAAAATCTCAAACAATTCTCTTGTTAACGTTGATTTTATCATAATTGACCCTCGAGCACATTTGATCGAGTTGATCGAGCCCTGTCGAGCTAAATTTGATATGAATTGGCGTCAATTCGAGTATGATTTTGTTGAATTAACTTGCGAGTCGAGTTGTGCCCTAGTTAACCTGAATTGAGTGAAATTGGGTTTGATTTGAATTTAATTTTTGCTTAATGGGTTCAATCTAATTCTAATTAAAGCTTTATTGGCTTTTTAAATTGATTTAAATACAATAGTAAGATCAGGAAATTGCGTCGACGACTCCGATCATCCCAAAATTTGAAATTTGACGTTGCTAAGTGCTTCGACTGCATGATATCCTGGCTTTGGAAAGAAGTGCAGGGGTTTTTTCTTCTGAAGCACACCAAACAGAGTTTATTTCCACACTTAGGAGAAGTAAAAGATCATCTCAGAGAAATTATTATGTATGCAATCCGAACGCTTTGGATGCTGTGTATTTACTGCTTATTTTATTGCGTATTTTTTGATACATAATTTTTTCGTGACAAATAAGTAGCAAATAAATAATACTCACTAAATACATAATAAATATGCAAAAAACATAGAAAAAATTATGCATAAAAAATATGCAGTAAAATAAGCAGTAAATACGCAGCATCCGAAGCGTTCGGATTGCGTACACAATAATTTCTCCTCGAGTGGCGAGAGGCAAATATCTTGCTCTTTTTCTGTTCAATCTACCTCGTACAAGGCATAGGAAGACTCTTGTAGTTTCTCCCATTTGGATATCCTCTCGATTCGACTCTCTGTCATTGGAACACCCTTCTCTTTCTCTCGACTCCTTTATTTAAAAACCTTATCCCTCTCTCGACCTCTCTGGTTGCTCGTAGAAGCCAAGCAGAAGACCTCTGGATTCAAACCCCTATTCACGATCTCTTCCACTCCCTTCCTCTTAGTTCACAAGTCCCCCATCACCCCCCTTTATTTTCAAACCCAAAGACTAGGAGGAGGAAGCCCCATCCTCCCCATTTTCTCTTACCAGTGCGGACAGAACTCGACGCCAACCCCTTCTTTTGACCTAACCTAGCCGGAGCTCACCATTCTTGTGACCTATCCTAATCGACCCGAGCTGCCTCCTCAGCCACAGGTATATTGCTTCCCCTTCTCCCTTCTTCTTATTCTTCCTTTTATTCTTTCCCATTTTTTCTTCTTTTTCTTCTCCTTCTCCTTATTCTTCTCTACTTTATGCTCCTCCTTTATAATCTCATTCCTCCACCTTTTTCTTCTTGTTTTTCTCTTTAATCTCCCTCTCTTTCTCCTAATTTTTCTTTTTGTTCTACTTTAGTCCTCCTTACTTCTTTTCATTTTAATTCAAAGCCTTGTGAATGGTTTAGTTGCTAACAAGATGCAAAGCTCATTGTGGCTAAATTAAAAATGTGGATAGAACTTTCATGGTGTATATTTCATTGCACCTCTAGTCCTCTTGATTCCTAGTGAATGCATTCACTCTCTATGTTATATTTTATGATAGCTTGCATAGTTGATCTTGTCACAATGTGTTGATTTATGTACGTTTCCTACGTATTGATTTGTGTTGTTTGATAATGAACGTTGGGTATGTGAAATTTACACTTGATTCATGTCATAGAACTTAAAGTTTTAGTTGTGGAAATGGTGGGAGTTATGGGAAGTTATTTTTTTCCTTTATCAAGGTATGCATTCAAGGTGTTTGTGAAAATATCAATTAGAAAGGAATGATTGTGGGGATGTATATAAAACAAATGTTGATGAATAGTTAAAGTGTTTATGCTTCATTTCATATATGTTTCTAATGTGGGTTGTGTTTCATTCTCTTTACATAAAGGTCTTCATGCTAATATTACTTGTAGCATGGAGAATAAAAATTTGTTAGAAAGTTCTATGAATTGTCCTCTTATAAGAAAGTTTTATGTGTTGCCCCTTTTATTGAAAAAATAGGATGTAAATTATTTCTTGATGAAAAAAGCTATAATTGGTTTTTCACGAGAAAGTTTTACAAATAATTTCACATTTGAAAGTTTTATGGGGCATTTTATGTCCGAAAGTTATGTTTTGTTTTATATGAGAAAGGTTTCTTGTTTATTTCACATTTAGAAAACCAGTGACTTGTTTTATATTGAGAAATTCTATGAGTCCCCTTTTGTTAGAAAGTTCCATGAAGTGCTTTGGATGCAAAGTGTTAGGAGTGATTTTTTATGTTAGAGAGTTTTATGGATGGTTTTGCATTGGGAAGCCTTATGAGATACTTAAAGTCTCATGAGTTTCTCTATTGTTAAAAGCTTTATGAAAAACTTTGTGAATTATTTTGCATTGAGAAATTATATGATATGCTTTGTGAATGCTTTATGAAGGAAAGCTTTACAAAACCTTCTTGTTGGAAAATTTCCATGGATTTATCCCACGTAAAAAAAAAATTATTTTGCATTAGAAGAAAATGTAATGGATTTTATATGGGTAGGTTTTATGAGTTGCTTTGCTTGATGGATTTATGAGTTGTTTTGGGGACTGGGGGTTTTATGAATGGCTTTGCACTTGGAAAGCTTGATATTAGAAGGCTCTTTAAGTCCCCTTAAAGTGAAATAGCCTTTCATGGATGAATTTTGTTTCCCTTATTTGCATTTGATTCCAAAGATGAGTTAAACAAATATGGGTTGAAGGCATGTTTGGGTTTGGAGTGGAAGAACTTATTTAGGTTTTGGTTTCAATACTTGTTTCTTCTTTGATACTTTGAGTTTTATATGGAAAATGATGTGGGTTATTATGTTGAATATTCGAAGAGCTTTCTTGAAACGTGGGAAGAATAAATATCATCAAAATTTTCTTCCTCTTATTTACGTTTGGCTGAAATGTTGAATTGGAAAGAATGATATGTTGAAGGCATGTTTAGCTTTAAAAAGACATGCCTAACAATGAGATTCTTACATACTTTTCTTAGAATGTGCTTCTTTCTTTTTGCACTTGTTGGAACTTTATGTGAAAATTATGTTGGTAATTGTATTAGAAAATTTCTCATAGTACCATGTGTTTCCGATGAGAGTTTTTTTTGGGATTAATTCAATATTGTGTTGAGTGGTTAAAAAGTTCTTCTTCTTAAATTTTTTAGAGGAGAAATTAGTATCTGATACTCTTCCTTGCGAATGCATTTTAGTAGTATGTGTTGAATTTCGAGCTTATAGTGGATGAATCGTTATGTTGCTTGGCGTAATATAATTTCTTTTCCCAAATATATGGTGTCATTTTGATGGCTTTGGAAGTAACATGAGGGATGCTTTGGTGTATGCTTAGTAGTTGTTGATTTCTTTTACAAAATTTATCATATGCATTTGTATCCCATTGTGATGGAAACTGAGCATAAGGTGATTTGTGATGTTTTATGTGGTAGTTAGAGAAAAAAAGTTGCATTGTCTTATATATATTGTAGAAGTATTATTTGTGAATTTTTGGTAGAATGGTGATTGTTGGAAGGCTTGGGTTTGCTGGGTGATTATTGAAGAGTGGAATTATAACAAGCATATGAGTTTGTTGGGTGATTATTGAAGAGTGGAATTATAACAAGCATATAGTAACTCTCTCTTCTCCTTCTAATGTTTCTCTCCTCTTCCACTATTTTTTTTCCTACTTGTGCTTTGAGATGAAATAAGGTAAAGTGCTTACAAAATTGAAAGTTTCAAAATGCAAATGGCTCAACTGGTGTATATGCTTGAAAAAGGTATATTGGTATTTTAATTACATTTTATTTTAATTACTTACATAATTAATATTAACTTGCCTAATACAACTTTTATTTTCTTTTCGGAGTTCTTTACACGGGACTTTATAGAGCAAAGAAGGAAGGAGCCTTTGGGGCACTAGATGAAGGAACTTGGACAAATGGATCTTGCATCAATGGCCACCATTCATTCTGGTGGGGGTGCTATAGGCAGAACCACCAGGTTGTAGCCGTCGGTGTTGTAAGTTTTCTTAAAATTTAGATGGCCTTTAGGGAGCCTTTCTGTGTGCACGTTCCCCTACTCTTATAACCTTGTAGAAACTTCAATTCTCAAGTTATTTTCTTATCTTATTTTACTATAGATCTTTAAACTCATTTACATATGCTCGAATATCTATGGGGTTAGAAACAAATTTTTTTTCATCTCATAACTTTAGTGATATTTAAGGACAAAAATTAAGAATCGAGTCATATAAAACTTATACTTAGAATTCATGCACCCTTTAGGATAAAAATATAAAACATAAAAAATTTAGTGACATGATATCCTAGGATTATTGTGCCATAAGTTAGCAATAATTAACCAACAAATCAATAATAATCTGAATCAAATGCATAAAAATACCTAACTTTTAATCAAACCAAAACCAACACATATAATCATCAAAAAGGTAATATTTGAACATATGTTTAAACTAAACCTACCAAACTTTTAATCAAACCATAACCAACACATAATCATCAAAAAGGTAATATTTGAATATATGTTTAAACTAAACCTAAATCAACATATTAATTATTCCTTTATTAGATATCAACTAATAAAACTTAAACCAAATCTAAATGGTATAAAAATGGATCTAAAAGAAAGTAAACCTAAATTAAAATGTGTTAAAATAAAAGACCTATAAAGTTCAAATTCTAATTTATTGAATTTATCTTTATAACTAATCATATATATAATCTAAGAAAAATACCTATAACATTGAATGAATAACGACTTAAAAGACTTAGAACCTAATTAACTAAATAAACAAGATAAGTGACTTATTAAGAGCTTAATCATAATCCAAAATTATAGAATCCATTAACTCACTTAAAACTTAATCAAATCATAAATTAATCTTCTAAAATTAATCATCCAACCCCATAATATATAAGAAGCACTATAAATTAATATGAAGTTTTAAGGATGAACTACTTCTTGCTGTTGGGCTAAGTGTCCTAAAGAGACCTATTCCTCGAACCTAGCAGCACAACACAAATAGATTCAATGAAGTGTCAAAATTTTAAAATCAATTGATTGTTAATGATTTAACCAAATAAAAACTCTTAATATAATTATATCAACTTAGTTTTTTTAGGATTGACTACTTTGGATTGTGGAGCTAAGTATTCCAAGGAGGTCTGGACCTCGAGCCTAATGGCACAACACCATGAACTAGTTGATAACAAACTTAATTAAATTAACCCCTTAAATTAATAGTAAATCATTTAGTTTATCTTCTTTTTAATTTACAACCAACTGAATTAACTTAATAAAATTAGTTATTATTGGGTAAAAGGCTATTAAGTTAACCCCAATAATGGCCTCGGTTAGCAACAAAGATAGTAATCAATTATATACTAAAAATAAACTCTTAAAATCAACCTTAAGATATTAATATTTAAACTTAAACTAAAATTTCCCTTTTTGAGTTTTAACAAACTAAATCACAAACAACTTCAATAAATTATCTTATATAGGACATACACAAACGACACAACTTACTACACACACATAGATCTATTTGTCAGGACACGTCTTTTAACTTTAGGTTAGGCTGATATTTTCTTTCTATCTATCTCTATTATGTGGCGATTTGCACGTAAAATATGTACTGGTTGACTTATTATTTGTGTTAGCTTTTTGTAATGATTTTTGTGATGTTATTATTGTTACAAATCTATTTTTATGGCTTATGTTTTGATGATTGAAAAACACTATTTCTCTTGGACTGCTTGTTGCTTCTAACGTTTCAGGAATCGAAGATCGGACGAACAGACGAAGCTAGTTCAGGATTGCGTAGGATTAGGGTTGAGTCAGTCTATTTTTTTGTTTTTCACTTATTGAGTCTACTTGTAATGGTCAAAGAGTCTGATGCTAAGTAACCCTACACACACACACACTTGAGAGACATAGAATTTCTGTTTTTACTCATATCGGCCAGGACGATATTTACATCGTCCTGGACAATCAGGCTTAAAACAGAAAGCCTAAATAAGGATTTTTAATTAAGGCAGCCGTCATTAACATATCGGCCTGGAAGATACGTGTATCGGCCAAGACGATAAGCTCAAAACATAAAGAAGTTGCCGCCATAGACAATTAAGGTATACTGTATTTTTAAATTATCGGCAAGGACGATCCTTGATCGGCCTGGACGATACTCACAAATTATGCCTTAATTGATCAAGAAATCAAGGGAGTAATTAAGGATGATTGATATGATCATATCGTCCTGGACAATCGCAGGATCGGCCAGGATGATCCATTCAAAAACCCCCCCCCCCTTTTGGTTAGCTTGGGCCAGTTCTATAGGGATTAACATCCCTAACAAACTTTCAATTATTTTCTTTCTTTATGTGATGGGCGATAAACTATTTATAGGTTAAGAGTAATTTGGATACTCATGATGTTTTCTACAGGTGGTTATGCTCATGTATAGTTAAAAAGGAGGCTAAAAATAAATAAATAATAATATAATTGCTACATGTGCTTCAGCTGTTTAGCCCCTTAATAAATAAGAGCATATCTAAGTGTGGATATTTTGGGTATTTTTCTTTTTATATATAACTGATTGGGATATTTGATTATAACTGCTTAGCATAACCTTGCCGGAGAGTCTAGATTTTTCTTATATAAATTCGATATAATGTATTCAAAATATAGAGTTACGAAAGTCTGTAAAATAGGGAATTTTAATTAGATATTAGGGATCCAAAGAGAAACGAAGTCCCTTTATAAGGAATTTCTTTTCATTTGGATATCCTATTGATGATGTACTACAAGAAGATTAAAGGAAGGCAATCTATAGAAGAACTAAAATATGAAGATCAAGATTAAAAATATCCCATTTTAAGACTTTCATCATACTATTGGATTAGAATCCATATTGTTGTCGGTGGAGCCTAGTCACCACTACTTTTTTATACTCTAGGATGTATATTATATGAAACTTGCCATAGACTTTGGAAACTATTCTATTGATTTAATATGATGATGTATTTACTTTATTTATTCAATAGAAATGACATGCTTTTTATGGGTACTGACCTTAATTTTTCCCAAATCCTTGGGTTTAGCGAGTTGAATTGGTAAAATTGACCAAGCCAGGTCCAAAGACCCCTCCCAATCAATTCAGTGGGTAAAACGAAGTCTATTGAGCCCAGACCTAGGCCTTGGGTCAACGTGGTTGACCAGGTCAACCTGCGTTGACCCAAACTAACCCAAATACCTTCTTTTGATTTCAAATCCAATTCAAAGCATTCTTGGCTCAATTTCTCCCCTCCATGAACTCAGAGGGTAAGACCAAATTAATTGAGCTTAGACCTGAGTCCCGAGTCAACCTGATTGACCATGTCAATCCAGGTTGACCCAATTGGCTCTAATGGGCCTATTTAGGTCCAAATAAATTTTAAATCAATCCCAATCTTTCTTTGACCCATTCCAATCACTCCATGGGCTAAAATGACTAGGTTGACCAAGTCAATCTTTGACTTGGTCAATCCAAGTCTTAATGGGTCATTTTGACCCATTCTTGACCCTTTCAAGCCTAAATCCAATTCAACCTCATCTTAAATCTTCCTTGTTTGGAATCAACCATCCCTTGAACCCATTTGACTAGGTTGACCAAGTCAACCCTTGACTTGATCAACCCAAGCCATAATGGGTGAAATGCACCCATAAAGCTCATTTAAATCCTATTTAAAGTGCTTGAATCCATTCAAACTCTTTCATATTACTCTATTGATTGAAACCACGATTAATTTTTTTTTTATTTCCCTCCCAAACCACTCTAGAATTGATCTTGGCCATTGATCATAAGTCTTAGAGGTTTAAATAGGAGAATTTGAGGGCTTATTGAGGATCTTTTCTTGTTCTCTCTCTCTCTGTGTAGGCTACCAAAAGCCCTGAGATTTCATGTGAGGACTCCTAGAAACTTCTCCCACCTTTCCCAACCTAGATCCACTATTGAACACCCGCCGGTGGTGAGATTTTTGGTGACCTGAGGCTAGATCAGTCCAAGGCATTGATCCATTCGATCTAGGGCTCGTTTGATCGGGGTTTCAACTAGGAAAGCATACGAGGATAATCTACAAGTTCAACAGTACAAAGATCGTCTGAATTCATTCATTAGATTGAGGTAAAAGATCAACCCAAGGTCAAAGCACTTAAATCAAATTAGCATTTCAAAATGTGCTTTTCTGGATGCAATGTTATTATGCCATTAATGCACTTCATTCAAAGATTCTAGGTTTAAAATTTCAACTCTTTTGATCGATCACATCGATCAAACAAGGCATTTCTTTATTTCTAGGGTGTCTAAGATAGTCTGCCTTAGAAGTAAGAGATCTCAGTGGCCGAGATCTCATTATTCCGCATGACCTGTGTAAATTTTTTGCACTGCCATATGACAGCATCATAGCCATCCATTCCGAACAACGGAAGATCAAACAGTTGTCCCCGCACGCTGACTTAGATAAGTGAAAAAGCATGGGACCATCACCATTAATCCTAGAAAAATGATTATGGCAACGGTGCAATCATTAGCAATGATTGCCCGCCGCGTCGATTTTTTTATTCCGTGAATCCGGAGCTCCCACGTGGCCGCCGTCATCCATTTTAATTAAAATAAATATTAAAGTTATTTTAAAACATATTTGAACTTCAAAAAATCATAGAATTTTTTTTTAAATCCTAAAAATATGTATAATATGTCAAATTGCTCGTATTTTTATTCTCTTTCATTTAAAATTAAAATTATTTTAAGATTATATGTATATTTGAAATTATTTTAAAAATAGTAAAATAGATAATTTTATATTATTATTATTTTTTTAATAGAATAAATCTACTTATTTTAAAAATCAGAAAACCTTTTTTTTATTATCCTTGTAATTTTATTTAGTATTACTATTTTAATATTATTATTATTATTATTATTATTATTAAAAAAAATATTTTTAAATCATTTTGAATCCTCGCTCGAGTGACCAGTGGATGTCCCCTATATTTATTTATTATAAATTTATTTATTTTTAATTACATTATTTCTCAAAATTTAAATATTTATAAGTATTTTAAATTATTTTAAAATTACTTATATTTTAAATCCCTAATTTTAGGAGATTTAGTTTACGCAATTTTAAGCATAGATCATTCATGTGGATAACATTCATGGGGGAGTGGATTAGGGAATGGTTTAATCCCAATCATTCACTAATCACATTATTAATCGTGCTTAGTTCTTCTTTCATTATTTTTTGCATGTGTATGAAGCATGAGCACCTAGTTTAGGCTATCTTAGATCTAAGAACATGGCGTGTTTATGTTTTGTTGCATTATCCCTCTATGTTACCCCAAGGGTAATTTGAAAACTTAGTTTAAACCTACTCAACATAATGACACACTAAGGATAATAATTAAGGACCCGTCTAGCAAATTTAGAAAAATTCTAGGAGTTAGGGTAGATCCCTGATTGACATGAAAACTTTAACATTTAAACTTAGTGACTTCTTAAACATCCTAAATTTTTTTAGAATTATTTAGGGCTCTTTAGACCACTTAATTAACAAACCTTAATTTAACCTGAAAATTAGCGTCGAGTAACTTCTAAAAGTTATAATAAATCCATCTTAACTCTAAAAATTACCCATAATAGCTTGAAATGTTCAACATTCAATGCTTAACCTCATATAATAAGAGCCCCTTTGTTTGACCTCAATTTGAGCATTAATTTTAACTTTAAATCAAAAATACCTTTTTGTCATTTTTAGATAATAAAAATTCTTTCAAATTTCCTCCAAACACTTGGGAACATCTTCTTAGGTTATTGCTGACCTTTGGGGGTGATTCCAATTAGTTTGGAGAAAATCATAAAATTACCCCTTGTTAAGCAATTTTAATAATTCATTAAATGCCAAATCTTCTAAAATTCATATCTTTGCATAAGAAACTCCAAATCCAGCAAACTCAAAGCCTAACTACTCATCTTAAGGTCTAATATTTTTCTAAAATGTTAGGGACACCAAACCCAGCCTATTTCTTATAGGGACATCAAACACCAAACCTAGGAGGACCCGAGACTTTCCAAAATTGGCTAATACAACCTAAACTTCAGTTATTAATACCAGAAGCATTAAAATTGATCTATAAACTAAATTAACTCAAATGAATCCTAATTCACTAAAATTTAAAATTTAAAATAAAGTTTCCATTTTAGACCTTGAATAAACCTAAACTTTAGGCAACTTTAACTAACTACCTAGCTTAGGATGTATCCTAGCCACATAAGCTTTTACAAACACATAGAATTATTTGCTAGGGAACCACTTCTAAAGTTAGGCTAGGCCGGTGTTTAATTTTCTATTGTGTGTCAGGCTTTCTGATATTTCATTGCATGTTGTGATTGAAATTTTTGTTGTGTTTGCTAACATTTATCACACTATGGGAATTGATGTGATGGGTGTTAGATTTACTCATAGGTTAGGATCGATATTTTTATACTAATGATGTTTTTGTAGGTGTCCATGCTCTTGCAGTGCTAAATAAAGTGGGGGGAAATTATCATGATTTAAAAATACTAATAATATATGGTGTAGGCGCTTTAGAAATTGCTTAACCCCCCTAAATAAATGAGGGCTAAAATCATAAATAACTAATGCTACATGTGCTCTAGAGATTGCTTAGCCCTTATAAATAATTAAGAGCATGGCCAAATGAGTGGCTATGATGAGTACCTTTAATTTTCATATAAACTGCTTTGGATTTTATTAGAATAACCTTGCAGGAGAGTCTAGAATTTAATAAATTCCATTAATATAATAATTTCTAATAATTATTTAAGTTGTGAAAGTGTCTTTGAGTTGTGATATCCTTATCCAACTCAAATTCAAAATGAAAAAGGCATCCTCAAAGGGAAGAATCTTTTTCCATTTGGAAGATCAAGTTCAGATGGCTTTTAGATATCCAAAGAGAAAGGTAATACCCCCTTAAAGGGGAGAATTGTCTCTTCATTTGGATATTCAAGCCACGACAAATCTAAGGAGTCCAAGGATGAGAGATCCAAGGAGTCCAAGGAGAAGAAGTCCAAGAATGCTGAAGACTTGAAGACCCAATATCCCACTCAAAATCATTTGCATCATGCCTAAGCTTAAAAATTTGGGTTGTTGGTAGTAGTGCCCAGTCACTTTACTTTTCTGCATACCCTGGGTTATAATTAAGAGCAGTTGACCTATAAAAATTTATTAATTAGTTTGATTATTTTGATGTGTTTTATTTGTAATTGTTTTCCTCTAGGGTTGCTTGCTTTTCTAAGTTTATTAGCGATTTGCATCCCGCTTTTCTTTTAGCCTCGACTTTGTTAGGATCTCTAAGGACTAAATTTTTTTTTACACATAATTAATGCCTAAAATTCTAAAATTTAAATAATTTAGAAACTTAACGATCTAGGAAATAGCCGGAACTGTTCAGAGTCGCATGCATACTACTACATTATTCTTTCTCCTTACTATGAGACACTTCCCCGCCTATAGGTAGAGTCCGGATAATTCTTCCATATGAGGATGAGATGTCGGACCTGAGGAAGTCTAGTCTCTTTCTGAAAACTATTTTTATATAATCCTATTTTTAAAATATGATGTATATTTGATTTGGAGACTTCAACCAGCATATATTGCATTAGAAACTCATTTAATTAAAATTAATTGCATTAGCTCTAGGAGCATTTACCCAACATAAGTATAAGGTCAATTAGGAAACTCTCTAGACGTCATTCTTAACTTTCAAAAACTAAACCACCCATCTATCTTTCATAAATGACCGAACATCATAGTTTTAAATCGATTAGGTGGTTAGCTGACTCCCTAATCTAGGCTAGAGTAAGTCAAGGTTTTTTACTGCATTATTTAGGACACGGGTGTTAGTGTTGTTTGTAGAGCACTAAGCCCACCTTAGATTTAGGATTTAAGGCTACTACATTCAGTCTCATATTATGCCTAAAAAGTGGGTAAGTCAATTCTCTTCAGGGACTATAAATCTGGCTTATCTGCGTCACATAGATGACACCACCTCCATTATTCTCTCACGTATGTGTCGCTTGCTTGACTTTTTTTCTTTAATTTCTATTTAGTGCCTTAGTTCCTCCAAATACTGGTATGAATCATGCATGTTGACTAAGCAAATTGGACCTTTCTTCCCTTTGAGCAGGATTTTCTAGTCTCTACCCTTGTGCCAATCCATTTCAAAAAGATAATATAAGATACTTAATCGAGAGTTTTCTTATGCTCTGATCTAAGATGTAATTAACCATGGGGGCTTGTGCCTGTAGGAAACTGAATTCCACCGTCTAATAAACCCCACTCAAGTTGATGAATCGGGTGGGAGAAACTTGTCACTGTAACCAGGCCATATATATTATTACCCATAGAGGTGTATAAGCGAGAGTCGCTATCCTCTATGGTTAATTGTATGCATGGTCAATTTTTCCCTTCCATTGGCCCATTTGCTAGACGTGTAGAGGCCCGCGATCGTCTCTATACCTCGGGATGGTGCGATCATATTCCCTCTGTAATCTACAGCAGTGTGGTGTCCAGTTGGAGGTTGACATTATATTTCTTTCATGTATGTGCATGTGCCTAAATTTTGCTAGGCTCATAGGTAAATTTTTTTTACTCATAAAAGAAATTAAATTTAAAAACTAAATAATATAGAAAGATAATAATTTAGGGAATGAGTCGGAGGTCATTTAGGGTCGTACACATATTATTACATCTTCTCTTTTCATATTTAAACAATTCCCTGCCAGCAGGTATAATTCAGATAATCTGATCTATGAGGATGAGGTGTTGAACATGGAGAAGTCTAATCTTCTAAAAAAATTATTTTATAATTTTTTTAAAATTTCATGTATTTCTAATTTGGAGACTTTAACCAGCCTGTATTGTATTAAAAATAAACTAAAAATAATTTAATTGCATTAGTTTTTGATGCATAATATCACTCATGAGTATAAGGCCACTTAGGAACCTCTCTAATCATCAGCCTTAAATTCCAAAAACTCAACCACCCACCCATCTTTCATAAAGACTGGACAACATGGATTTTATATGACTATGTAACTTATATGACTTTCTTTTTCAGACAAGATATAAGTCCATATTATTTTAGTTAGGCCTGTGTTGTATGTATAATACTATATCTCTTATAAATTTAAGATCAGAGACCTGTGACATTAGTGTACAACCGTATGCCTTATTGTTGGGTAAACTTTCTATCTTTCAGAGGCTATAAATTATACCCATTCAGGTTAAATGGATGACACCACCTCCATAAGCTGGGGGTCGATCACCTCACTGCATTATTATAGAATGGATTGGAAGATAGATATGGTGAAGATCTGTTTAGTGGCAATTTTTCCCCAGCATCCCCTATGATAAAGCTCCAATCCATTCAATTCGGTCTCTATATTATGCCTTATTTTGTGATATGTTCTAGTTACGTCATAAGCTCTATTGAGGACCTCATGGTTGCTAGTTTCAAGTCTCAGACTATATTATAGTAGAGTATATAAAACCTATTTTTCTCACTTCCACTCTCATAAAGTAATGGGATATTAAGGTAAAAACTGAGGTACAGGTTCTCCCCGTGCTGGTACTAGTTCAAGTAGTAGGGTTTGTTACAGGAATTAGGTTGGTTATAGGAAAAAGTCACTATTAGTGGAAAAAACCATGTTTGTTTTATTGCCTACCCTTGATAATTATATATCTATCATCACAAAATAATAGCTAAAAAGGGAACACTTTTTTAGTGCTTGAGCCTTAGTCTATTGGGTTCTCCTTCCCGGTACTAGAACAGTTGTCTTTCTTAGTGTTTGGATTGGTAAAGTGACTTGGTCTTACACGAAAGTCAAAGCTATCTCAAAAGCATTTGGAATAAAACCTATAAATTAATATAAGGTTGGAATGGAGTGAAAAAAGAAAGAGTGATGATATGATCCATGTATATTTGTTAAACCAAATTGAGCCTATCTTTTTATTTTTAGATTAGAAGAGCCTAGAAATTTTCCTATACGTCAAAACATTATTAGAAAATAATATAACATCCTTTATTGAGAGTTTTCTTAGGCTAAGGCCTAAGATGTAATTAACCATAGGGGCTTGCGCCCGTGGGAAATTGATCCCACATCAAATAAATCTCAATCAAGTGGATGTAATGAATGTAGTAAATCTCATGACTTTGATCTGGTCATATATATTATTACATATCAAGGTGTATAGGTGAAAACCAATATCCTCTATGATTAATCATATATATAATCTCATATTTTCTTTTATTAACATACTTGCATAAATTTTAAAGGCCTATGATCATTTTATATTGCAGGATATTACGATCGTACCCTTTGCATTCTAGTCCCCACTAAAAAAAATTCTTTCGGAGCCCACATCTTTGTTATGCCATTTGGAGAATAGGAAAAGAATTAAGAAAACTTTGTAATGCCTTAAGATATTTTATAATAAAATATAAATATAATTATTTAATTTACTCAATTTTAAATAAAAAAATTCATATAAATCTATTTGGGGTTTTAAAAATTATAAAAAAAAAAATTCATAAAATAATTCATTTTATTTAGAAAATTATGACAAAATTAGTTTATAAATGGACACCTGATGGTCTAAAAACTTCCATTTGTACCGATAGGTGTCAATTTGTTGAGGATGTTCAACAGTGATAAAACTTATAAAAACACGCGTAATTAAAACACTACAATATCAATGTTATGGCAAAGATGATTTATGATTTAGTTTTATAATAACTCTAGGAAAAAATTATTTGGCAAAGTTAAAACACTGGTTATTACAAAAGGAGTGCGGACAACAAAGCTGTAAGGCGATATATACTTTAGGAAGGATTCATCAGCCAACTTTATTTAGGATTCTTTATAGCTCGTGATATCTTTTTACTATTTTATTTTTGTACTATCTTTCTTAAGTAATGGAAATTATGTTGTTATATTTTTATTCATCATTGATTAAACTCAAAGTTTTGGATTAATGCTCTGAAAACTTAAATAATTGCTACTGTAGACTCTTGTGCTTTAAATTATGAATTGTTAATTTCAATATATCTTGCTCTTAATTTAATATATGTAGTGGCTATGTGTAGAATTAAAATATAGTATGATATATTACCTCGATGGAGGAATATTGAAATAATTAGGAAAATTATAATGAAATACTTGTAGGCCTAGACATAGGATGTTTGGTCTTATAAAATCTATGGAGATAAAATAACTATAGGAAGGTCATAACCTTTCCTTATATCCTTATAAGCTTGATAGTGATCTAAGGATGCATATGCTCTAATTCAAACCTAATTTAGTTGATTATACTTAGGAAAGCTTAGAAAATTTCACTTTTAATAATCCAAAATACTTTTTCTATTGGTATCATCATCTTTCTTATATAATTCTCATTCTAAAGAGCATCTAATCCTGATTTCATTACATGAAAAATTTTTTGTAGCTTGAAGTAGATAGTACTAGAATAATTATGTGAAGTAGAATACTTACTCGTGGGATCGACACTCTCTAGTAAATATTTTTATTACTTGATCGACACATGCACTTACATTTGTAGTGTGGATTACATTTGAATACACATAAGCTTAGACTAATGTAAACAACCAGCCTCAATCAAAATCACTCATCAAGTATTTTTATGTCACTGTAGAGAAAGTAACAAGTATTCTTATAATTATTTATATATTTTTTAAAAAAGTGAGAAAATTAATCCTAATTCTATCTTATTTAGTTAGAATTATTTTTTATTGTGAACCTATGATTATTTATATCTTGAATTTTTTTTATTTTTATTTTATTTTAGTAATTACCTTTTATTTTTTGTTATTATTGGTGTATGTGTAATAGAGCTACTAAAGATCCTTTGTTATTTGATTTAGAGATGAAAAGGGCCCTTACAAAAATTAGAAAATCTAAAATTTTTTATCATTAGGAATAGCTAAACAAAATCTTGATCAGGACCATCTTAATTCTCTTAGAGAGTATGCCAATCTTATAGTAGATAAAATTCATTAAAGTAACAACTGACCTATTATATAAGCTAATAACTTTGAGCTAAAACTCATCTAATTTAAATTATTTAAAATTCTTAATTTAAAAGAACTCTTTTTGTGGATCTTAATTTACACTTAGCAAGTTCTTAAGAAATTTATGCAACATTTATGTATAATAGAGTCAACAATGATGCTATTATACATCATTTATTTACATTTTTTAGCGACAAAGCTAATATATGTTTGGATTCCTTGTCCCTAAGCTCCATAACCATTTAGAATGAATGGGCACATAAGTTTCTAGCAAAGTATTTTTTATCTTCCAAAACTACTAAGCTTACGAATAATATTACTTCCTTTTCCTGGTTTGATGGAAAGCCAATATATGAAAGTTGAGAAATATTTAACAACTTGCTTAGAAAGTGACCTCATTTTTCTTTGCCTGATTGGTTGATGATTTAAACTTTTTCTAATGGGCTTGTAGGATCCCTTTAGTCAATAATTGACGTTGTAGATGGAGATTCTTTGATGTTAAAGCCTTCTGAATAGGCTTAGGAATTTATGGAGGATATGATAACAAATCATTTTTAGTGGCCTTCTAAGATGGTGAATCCTAAAAGAGTAGAAAATGTCTTTGAGTTAGATGATTTATTGATTTTATTTGCTTAGATAGCATCAATGCCTAAATTTAGACAATTTTAGAGTTATTCTAGGTTCAGGAGCAAATATGCATTTGGAGGAACATGGTTTGAATTTTTATAGTTAGCCCAGTGCTCGAGGGGTTGAGAATATGGATTTAATTGGAAGGTAAAATAATCCCTATTCTAATATTTATAATCTAGATTGGAGTAATCGCCCAAATTTTAGTTAAAATAATAACAATTGTAAAAATTAGTGGATGCAAACCAATCCAATATGTTAGGAAGTTGGAATCATCCTCAACCACCTTTAGTAAACCCTAAACAATCTTATCTCCTAGGATTTAATCAAAAGAATTAGTTCAGATATTAAAAGACATCATTGGAGGGAAACTAATTTTAGAGTCAAGCTACTCCTATTAAGAATTTTGAAAATCAATTAGGACAGCTTGTATTATCCTTTAGTAGTAATCCCCATGATACCTTACCGAGTACTACTAAAGCTAATCCAAAGTATAAAAACACAAATATCTTAGCTTAGAAAATTTTGAGGAGTAGTAATGACACCTCGTAGTCAAAAACAATATCTAGGCAAGTCTAGCTGAAGACTATAAACTTAAAGCTTCTTCGGAGACAACCTAATTTTGTTGATGTTAAATTTGATTTTCATTGTTAAAGTTTTTATTTATTCAAGAATTTATGTTATTTTTATTTTGTAATGATGAAAAATATCATTTGAGTATTATTTGTTAGTTATAAGTATGAATATAACAAAAATAATTAATAGTTTTTTTTTAGAATTTACATAATTTGCAAATTTGAGCCAGCACTGTTATATTGGGTCTTAGATCTCCACAACATTTGCTTGTTAAGCATCGTAGAATCTAAATTTGGCATCGCTGTAATGAAGTCTCAAGAAATTTTTTATTATGCAATATCATAGAACTGTATATTTAACCATCACTACGCTACCTTGCACTTCATAGCACTTCAAAAAATCTTATATATATAGCATCATAGTTCCAAATATTCCATTTGTTATAGCACTAGGACATTATATTTAATGTTGTAGCATAGCTCAACTTTCTCATTATGACTCTTTATTAAGCATCGCATCACTTGCTATAGTGTCGCAACATTAGGTCAAAACTATAATTAGTTGTTAAAGTGCCATAACAGTAGGCTTTACCCAGCATCGTAGTGAGCATATGTCAAATACCACAAGGGTCCATTGATCAAAGAGTGACACTTCATTTTCTCTTGTAAACACTGAAGCGCCATTTGTCATGTCACACCACAATGTTCTGTCAGTTTGAATGTCTGTTGTTTAGAGTTTTTTCTATGTCTAAGCATTTTCCATTGTATCATTATGTTTATTAAGTTTATAAATAAGAAGGATTTGTTTCATTATTTTCACTATGTTTTGAGTCTCTTGAATTATGATTTTATGATTTCCTCTTCTCTTACTCAAATTATTCTTAAATGGCCCCACAAGTGTAAGGGAAAAAGAAGAGAGATTCGTCTTCCTATGATAGGAGGAGGTTCATTTCCACTAAGGATGAAGAATGATATGCACAACTAATTCTTAGCAAATAGTTAATTTATGAGCAGGGTTTTCAAAATTGTGGATGAGAGGTAACATAAATTATAGTAAATAACGGTTGAGAGACACTATGTAAGGAGCTTAGTGTGTGCATTGTAAACATTATGAGGGATTTTTTTTTCAATGCCAAAGAAGTCCAGAATAAAAAATATTTTGTGAGAGGGAAGTGGGTCCCTTCAATGCTCCATCAATCACATTTATAAAAAATGTTATTGAGAGTGCTTTGTGGGCCTAGGAGTGGGGCTAACTCTTACAAATTGGAAAATGGAGAATCTTTATAAGAATGAGAGAGAGGGGAGGAATGACCTAGTGAGCCTTATTTGACTAGTCAGCCAAGTAGTTGTCCGTCAAGTGCTTATACTCCTAGATCCCTAGGTGAGCAGGTGAAAGATATGAATGAGAAAATGTAGAGAGTTACTTTATTTTGTAAGGATAGTAAGTTAAGGCATCAAGTGTTGCCTCACGGGTTGCAAATTCTATGGACATACATGAAATGATGTATAATTACACCTTAAATTTCAATGAAGTGATAGTTGGGATGTATATAAGGAGTTATTTTGTAGAGAACCTCGATCAGATGCAATTTCCTTCAGCCCCCACCAATAGCAGTAGAAATAGATGATGATGATAAGGAGAAGGAGGAAGAGGAGGATTGTGATTAATCCTTATGATTCTTTTTTTTTAGGCTTGCTTGAGAGAGTGGATGAGATGATATTATGGTTGGTAGTTCTTTTTTATTTTTCTTTAATTTTCATTTACTTTGCTTGGCGAGGTATTCATTTTCCTATGATAGTTGTGATTGATGTTGTTATAGTATTTGATCGTGTGAGTGCATGAGGAATTAGAGGTTCATGTGATTAAAGAGTTAAGAATAAATGCTCATTGTATCTTTTTATCAATATGAATGAAAAAGGGCATGTTTAGTTTCATCTACATTATATAGGGCTGTCAATTCGTGTCGGGGGGTTGTGTTCGGGTCAGACCTGAATTTGACCCGGCTGTACCTGACCCGACCTGGACACAACCCGAAACTGGTTTTGGGTCAATTCTCTGGACCCGAACCCGACCTGAATCGGGTTCGGGCCAACACGACCCGACACGAAAAATGTTAAATGAATGAAATTTTTTAAAAAAAAGTTATAATTAGAGAAGAACGGTCAAACAGTAATTAATGATAATAATAAAAATATAATTTGACAATTTATATTTAACATTTATTAGAAATTACAATCTACAAAGTACAAACTATATAATTTACAAAATTCAAATTACATTTCTTTATTCTTATACGGTTAAACCGGCTACACGCCAACATCGCCAAGTGCCAACACTTCATCTTGATTCTTGAGTTCTTGTCTCTTGAACCTGTTTTCAACTTGAATTAATAGCAAAATGAAAATGGTTAAACAATAAACACTAAAAGTCTAAAGCTAAAAAATAATAAACAAATTGAAATGATAAAATTCCAAATAATGAGATATTGACTATTGAGATTGCGTAATTATATAAGTGTAACTAGAAAGCTTTACATGATTAGCCCAGGTAAACCCTCGATTCTCGAAGTCTCCAACACATATAGCCAGTATTTAGTCTCAAACATATTTGATTTTTCTAACTATTACCATCCAAGGTGGAAATTTGCATTAAACTTAATGACTTAATGTAGTATCAATGAATTTATAAAGTATATGCTCTTGAATTTAGTCATTTAGCTAACGCAAATGCGACCCTGTTGCAATAGTATTAACCAACACACGACGGCTATCACTTTCTGTTTAGAAGGTTGTTCATCATTACTTGAGCTTACATAGTTATACTGTTTACTCATTTAGCCTTATCCTTAATTCATCAAAAAGATTAATTCATTAAGCATCAGAAATTAAGAATGTCACATTATAAGCAGCCAGCAGCCTCAGTGCCTCACTTTCAGACTTTCAATTTCTGTTTAGAATTCATAAACATAAAATAGAAACATCCAAATACTCAAATAGAAACGGTAATAAAACAAACATAAAATTTAGATTATAACTTATAACTTTATAAGCAGCCATAGCCAGCAACACTGCAACAAGAAATTAATAATGGCCAACCATGGAAGTATGGAACCACTCAACCAGATAGCCAGTGAGTTAGTGACTGAACAACACTCATTACCCAACAAGGCAACAAGACAAAAACTATAAGTCCAACAAGTCCAATTGTCCAACCAATGACTGAACAAGTAAACATTAGACAAATATAATTAAAAACAACAAAGAGCAATGGCAAAACCGTTATTGAACAGCACCAAAAAAGACAACATGCCAACATACAACTATCCAAATATCCAAGTATTCACAAATCGTAATTCACAACCAGGCACTAGCAATCCAGCATTTTAAAAACAACAAAGACATGCAACAACGACCAAGTGACCAACCAGGAAACTAGTGAGCTATGAGCTAATGAGAGACCATACAACAGTTCATTTTAAAAAATATAGAATTAAAATCAACTAGGAAACTCTGTTAGCTGAACATTTGTCATCCTTGCTGCCTATTTTTGTAATACACAAGTTCATGATGTCCTCAATTACACCATCAAGTTGTTATCAATGAAATGTACAGTCAAACAAATGAACCCATATGTATTAATTGATGTCCATAAGTTAAAAATCAATGAAACTCTACTATTACTTTTTAGAATCTCCTTTTGAAGAAGGCATCTCGCTTTAGTAAACATTTTCTTGCAATCACTTCTAGCAGTGTTTCTAGATATATTTGGAGATCATGACAGAGATATTGCAACAAAGTATGAAGACCCGGCCATTCAACACACTGAAAAGAAAGATCATGCATGATTACGTAAGCAGTGAATAACTCACAAAACTTATGAATGTCAAATGTAGATTTAGTCATAGAGATAGTTGAAATACTTTCTACCACTATGTTAGAATCCTCCATCTATTCAACAACAACATTATCATATCCTTTTCAAATCATCTCATCTTATTACACAAATCATCAACATCTTTTTCAATGTCAACTGAAACAGGAGCATTTCCTACTTCAACATTCTCAATGAATGGAGTACTTTCTACCACTATGTTAGAATCCTCCATCTATTTAACAACAACATTATATAAACAACTATTCAATCACAAAGATACAAACTAATATTGTAATACATGGCTCCACCCTCTAACAACAACAATGTATAAAAAAACTATGATAAATGTACAATAACAACATTAAAATTTAAATGTTTAAGCTAAAAGCCCAAGGCTATAGCCTAAGGCCCTAAAGGAGTAAAGGACCACATGTTACTCCACAGTCCACATAGCCACACTCCCCAGGACCACAGCACTACAATAGCACAGCAAACAACTACACCTAAATGCCTACGATGAACTAAAAATCAGTCTACAGCCACAACCACAAGAAATAACTTAAAGTCTTAAACAAAGCTAAAATCCTAATATCAATTACATAACGATGACGACAATGAACATATGATGAACATGAACATAACGACAAAGGATGAAAGGGATTTTGGTTAAACTCAAATATTGTTAATAATGTAATCAAACATATATAAAATCTTGAAAATTAGTACAGAATAAAGGGAATAAGTGATAATCAACTCTAGGGTTTGCTAATCACAAAACCTTCATGGCATCACCTAGGGTTTCTGCTTGAGAAATGAGAAACTTATAATAAAGAAAAAAAATATTTCCATTTTCCAAGCAATAATCATATCAAAACATTATATCCAAAAGATCAAAAGAAAATTGTAGTTCTCAGTATATAATGCATGTGGACTGCCGGACTGGGGAGAGAATGACTGAACGAGACTTCAAGGGGAGAAGGAGACTTAAAATCAAAATTCATCACCTAGGATTCTTATGAAATCTATCAAACAACAACCGCTAAATCACGAAGAATGGGGGAATGGGAGAAGGAAGATGAAAGATGGAAAACTAGGGCAAGGGCCTCCACTCTTCTGTACGCAGAAGTCGCAGCTAACTCGAAGTCTCAACTCTCAAGTAATTATTTAAGACTTGACGTAATGACGAAGCGAACTCAAGCGAATGGGCATAGCGGCAAACTTGAGTGGCCGAGTCAAACTAATACTTGTTGAAATCAAGTCATCCTCATGTTTCCGGGTTGACCCAAATATGACTCGAAACCAAAAATGGGTCATTTACTCAGACCCGAACACGACCCATTTTTTACTCGGGACGACCCGAACATGGATTTTTCTGTGTCATTTCCGGGTCGTGTTTTGGGTCGCGTCAAATATTGATAGCCCTAACAATATGCGGTTCTATTCTTTTTTTTATTTTTTTATTTTATTAAATGTTATTATTGTAAGTAAATTTTTATTAATTAAATTTCCTATTTTGTTTAAACATTTAAATGTCCTCCAAATATGACATTCTGATAGCTAATTTAATAATAATGAAAAAAACATCTTTTAAAAATTATTTAAAATTAATACAAATAGCGAGAAAGAACTTTTGATTAAGGCTATTCATCAAACAGATACATGGAGATATATAGTATCTAGTGTATAGTAGCAGCATGATTTGGGTACTTGGGGTTAAATATTTAAAAATAGAAATTTATTTCCTTGCACTTAAAGTGGATGGTATGGGAAATGATGATGAGACCAATCAACATCCCATGGTTTTATCATCCCAAGCCATCATGGTCCCTAGTCTACTTAGCCAGATGATGTAGTCAACCAAGCCTAACTTAAGGATCCTTGTTGGCAGTCATGAGTTGATTCATCTAAGGGTACTTATAGGCCTAAGGTGAATATTTATCTAAGGGGATAAATTCAAGTACACCTTAGCTAACAGAGGGCTTTATGTCCTATCAATTATATCTTATGGATTTATTTCTCAATGATTTGAAGCTATTGAAGAACATATGGGCTATGACCATGATTTTATTAAAATGGTGTCATTTAGTCTCAAAATTACCTGGTTAGAGGGTCTCGATCAAAGCTATTTTGCTCAAATGCCCGTTAGCATCAAAACCATCAGTATTATGTCATTTAGTGATGAAACCACCAGTTTTAGGACATGTGTCATGTCCTTATTGGAAACATGTCCTTATTGGCAAAAGATGAATTGATAATGAATTCTAGTGATATTTTCGACCAGACATTTACTTCTTATGATATTAAGTGATTGTTAATTTATCCACCATGATAATTTGTTGTAAATGGTGGATGGACATTTTTTAGATTTTTGGAATTTTGTGGGACTTTGGGAGGAATTTTTTGAATATTTGGAGTCCCCTCCGATTGAGATCTTATGTTAACACAACCATTATTGGGGTATTTATGGACAATTTTACTTTATTGGTTGGACCTTATTGATTCTATCTACATATTGACATGAGATCGGGTTTGTCAATAGTTTTATGCCCTTATTAGGGAATATTTCTTATTATAGGCCTTAAAGGACTAATATGAACATATAAAATAAATATCTTGATCGATATCATGACTATATATTTGTTTGATGGTTCAAGCCGTGTCAAATCCTATCTATTCACATAGAATGATCAAACTCCAACTTAGGTTTATTTCTTGACCCACATAACATCCTCATACGTCATGTGTGTGCATTTATCAAACTCATCGCGGCCCTACGGTTAAATATTCTTGAAAAGATTTTGTGTAATCTACTTGTATAATAGGTATATAAATGCAATGTAGTAGATATATGAGACATATCTACTTGTTATGCATTCATATGAAACATCTGAATATTAATTTAGTCATGCATTTAAATATTGTGACATGCTTGAATGGCATATATACATCTTATATGATATGTTGTTATGTAATATGATGGCATAATGCACGATCATTATTCATGATGTATTTGCATGGTGTATGTGTATAGTGGACATCTACATACATTTTTCATGAATAATGCATTAGCATGATGATCCAATGCTTTCATGTAGTGTATGATGTGTTTATATATAAACATAGCGCACAGCTACTGCATAATACATTTGCATGTTATGTTGTATGCTTACTTTTCTTGATGTATCTTACTATTTGTACTTGTATTTAACATAACACATTATGTATTTCCTTGAAGATAGCACATTGTATACATAATGGGTCTTTTGCAGTAGTTTATAGGTGCTTTCATTTGCTATAGTTCTTATATTTTTTTCTCATACATAGTACGCTGTGTGCATTTGTATTCACAGAGAACCCATCATAATTGTAGTACATCTATTATTGTTAATTGTAGGGCCTACTGCATTTGCTTGCATGACCACTGTAAATATCACATGTCTCTTGTTATCATATATATGTAATTTATAATATTATTTAGGGGCTTTGCATATCTGTTCCCAATCAAATTGTACATTCCATTCTATTTCATTGTTTATGATCAATTCATTTTGAAAACCATAAATATGTTTATTGCATATTAATATTTAATTTAATGATTCAAATTATTACTTAGCATTTTTGTTTTAGGTGAGATTGTGCATTATAGAGTTTAAGGTCCAATTTGCTATTATTTTATTTCAGTTCTATTCCCTATAATTATAAGTTTATTTCCCTATTAATTTGCTTAAGTTATGTGGATTTTTAGTCTAAATTTTGGTAGCCTCTCACCATCTCTCACATTTATGGGAAATTTTGGGAGTTGGGCCTTCATCATGCTAAAGAAAAGCATGTATGGTACATGTCAGGCAATGCTACGACTGTAGTTTTTAATTCCACCATGTTAGATAAAGGCATGTATGGGTCTTTCGTGGTATCTATTTGAAATGCAGTTTTTTCCCATAAGCATGATGTCATATACATGGGTACATAGGGTTTTCCATGTCTCGCCAAAAGTATCACACCGGGTTTCCTCCAACCACGCTAGAGAAAAGCATATATAGGTGATTTTCTAATGCATCACGAGACCCTAAAAATGGGGTTTAAGACTATGAGTTTTAGAATCATTATGCCTTAACAGGTGAAGAGGTGATGATGTTGATGCCAGGGAGATGATGGTGATGATGGCAAAGATCATAAAAATTTCCCTCTGTTCTTTTCTTTTTTCATTTTAAATTATATTCCTCTTCTTTTCTTTTTTTCTTTTGACAACTATACTAATAACAACAACAACAACAATAATAATAATAATAATAATAATAATAATAATAATAATAATAATAATAATAATAATAATAATAATAATAATAATAATAATAATAATAATAATAATAATAATAATAATAATAATAATAATAATAATAATAATAATAATAATAATAATAATAATAATAATAATAATAATAATAATAATAATAATAATAATAATAATAATAATAATAATAATAATAATAATAATAATAATAATAATAATAATAATAATAATAATAATAATAATAATAATAATAATAATAATAATAATAATAATAATAATAATAATAATAATAATAATAATAATAATAATAATAATAATAATAATAATAATAATAATAATAATAATAATAATAATAATAATAATAATAATAATAATAATAATAATAATAATAATAATAATAATAATAATAATAATAATAATAATAATAATAATAATAATAATAATAATAATAATAATAATAATAATAATAATAATAATAATAATAATAATAATAATAATAATAATAATAATAATAATAATAATAATAATAATAATAATAATAATAATAATAATAATAATAATAATAATAATAATAATAATAATAATAATAATAATAATAATAATAATAATAATAATAATAATAATAATAATAATAATAATAATAATAATAATAATAATAATAATAATAATAATAATAATAATAATAATAATAATAATAATAATAATAATAATAATAATAATAATAATAATAATAATAATAATAATAATAATAATAATAATAATAATAATAATAATAATAATAATAATAATAATAATAATAATAATAATAATAATAATAATAATAATAATAATAATAATAATAATAATAATAATAATAATAATAATAATAATAATAATAATAATAATAATAATAATAATAATAATAATAATAATAATAATAATAATAATAATAATAATAATAATAATAATAATAATAATAATAATAATAATAATAATAATAATAATAATAATAATAATAATAATAATAATAATAATAATAATAATAATAATAATAATAATAATAATAATAATAATAATAATAATAATAATAATAATAATAATAATAATAATAATAATAATAATAATAATAATAATAATAATAATAATAATAATAATAATAATAATAATAATAATAATAATAATAATAATAATAATAATAATAATAATAATAATAATAATAATAATAATAATAATAATAATAATAATAATAATAATAATAATAATAATAATAATAATAATAATAATAATAATAATAATAATAATAATAATAATAATAATAATAATAATAATAATAATAATAATAATAATAATAATAATAATAATAATAATAATAATAATAATAATAATAATAATAATAATAATAATAATAATAATAATAATAATAATAATAATAATAATAATAATAATAATAATAATAATAATAATAATAATAATAATAATAATAATAATAATAATAATAATAATAATAATAATAATAATAATAATAATAATAATAATAATAATAATAATAATAATAATAATAATAATAATAATAATAATAATAATAATAAGAGAGGTGAGAGAGAAAGCATGGTTTGGAGGTCATAGAACCATTTTTTTCAATTATTTTTTTTTGGAAAATTTGCTTGCTTGAGGTAAACTGCCTTTGATTTCAATAAGTTTACATATTTTAAATTTTATGCATTTTAATTTGGTTAACATATTTATGATATCTTTATTTTTAGCAAACTTCCACCGCCTAACCTTTAGCATATGATAGATGTCATTAATATGTGCATTTTGATAGGATTATATTAATTTTGATCAAATATTTGTATAGTTTGAAAGTATGAGATGCACCAATAGTGTGGGTGAATTGGATATTTAAAAACTTCTTTAATGAAAAGAAGTTTTTGTTTACAATGTGATGCAGCGCAAATTATATTCAAAATAAAAAGATAAATTATCAATTTCACCCATGAAGTTAATTGAAACAAAAATAAATGCGGAAATAAAGTGCAGGAATAATAAAGGAAAGAACACACTAGATTTATAGTGGTTCGATCAAACATTGACTTACGTCCACTACCTAGAGGCACCCTATGAGTATTACACTAAATATTTATTGACTCTCCTTTAGCGGAGAAGCCCATACAAAATCACTTCCATCTTCACCGGTGTGGCGGAGGAGCTGGGTCCATCGACATCAAAGAGATCTTCTTCTTCCCAAAACTTTCCTCAAGATGAACCTTGAATCCGATGGTACTATGGTGCAACCATACCGTAGCAACCATGTGAAATTTCCTCCACTCTCTCTTGAAACCCCCTCCAAGGATCTTGTCCCTCTCTCAAACTCCACCCTTTTATATCTCCCTTTCAAGTTCTCTCTTCAAATTTTCTCCAAAAAATTAAGCTTTAATGGCTTCCAAAGACTCTTACAAAGTCTTATGAGAAAGCTTAAATAAATGGCTTCTAGAAATCTTAAAAAATCAATTCACCTGTCAAAGATCATACAGTACGATCATAGGATCGTCCAGTGCGATGTGTATAATTTAACCTGTTAGTAATGTACGATCACCCGTTAATATGGTACGAACAATTCAATTTTCCTGTTCGTATGGTATGATGTCAAGTTAGTACTATATGAACAGTTTATTAAAAATAGCATTTATCCGGGATGAAGCATGGGATGGCTAAAATCGTCTCTATTGATCATACAGTATGATCCAATCCATACAATATCATCAAAATATAAAAGTTAAGCCAATTTGATTGACTAATCACAAGATTAATTTAGCAATATTTTAAACACCGTATATTTAATATGGTTCATACAATATAATTAGAACAACTTTTCAAATTTAAATGTTTGCCTAATTTAATGAATGGCGAGCATTCTAATTATAACATATCGTATAGTACAATGTGATGTTCGTACTATGTGATTATTTATATTTTAAAAATCTTTTTTTTTTCCAGGAAAATAAAATATTTAATTAATTTTGATTACACCAGATTGTACAGTATGATCCATATAGCATAGTATGATGTGCCAAAAAATTAAAATATTTAAAATAATTTTTTTCTCCTCCTGTGTGTGTGCACAGACACCAATATAACATACATCATTATAGGACTTGACTCAAGAAATTAAAAATAAATCAATGAAAATTACATACTCATTTAACATTACATATTCTACCAAATCTTGAGCCATGAATTTTTAAATAATTGTGCATGGTATACCTAAAATATTAGTCAACACACAAACAAATATGCATTATAAATACTAGGAGAAACAAAAAGGTAATCAAATATTATTTGTTATCATCAAAATAATAAACTTGGAACCCCAAGTTGCAACATAGTTAGGGGAAATTTTCTAATTTAGATAATTTAAATAAATTTTGAAATTTGAGAACTAATTAAAAAATATATTTACATGTGTATATTACATGTATATTTGTTATAATATAGCCATTATGTATACATACATGTGAAAAAGTGTATATTGCATTTTTCTTATAAATTTTTCTAATTTTGTTTCATATCAAAATTTTACATATATTAATATGACATAGTGAAGTGAATATTGAGTTTATTATTATATGTTTATTTTGTTATATTTGTTGTAAAAAATGTATGTGTAATAATATTCATTAATGCCTCTTAATCTTCATTCATACTTATGAAATATCCATTTGTATTCTTCTATTCATATCCGAACCTTCATATTCTTTTTTTTTTATTGCCTTAATTTTCATTTTAATTATCCAAATAAAATCTTGGCATTTAATTTATTATAGTTTATTTCATAGCCTCTTAAAGTTCATCAAACAATTCTAAATAAATTAATTATTTTTAAAATATGAATTTAAAAATATTTTTAAAAAACTAATATTATTTATTAAATTTTAAATTTAAAATTTTTAAGGTTTATTCATGTTTATTTTGTGCACTTGTAAATTAATATTTGAAAATATTATTATCTGTGATATACTTAATAATAATTTATTTAAATAATAGAAATATAACTAAAATAATTATAAAAATTTTTATTAACGTGCATTTAAGGCACGAGCATTAAAACTAGTTTATTCAATTATATTAAATGTGGTTTGGGAATCCACCCATAGCAAATCAAAATTGTTCAACTATAAAATTTAAATTAATCTACACCGTTTATTTATGACTCTTCAAATTCTTTTATTTTTCACTTCCCACAAATCTTTTATTCTTTCATTTTTTTTATTGTGTTATTTTTCTCTTCAGGTGTTTCTTAATTTATCCATTTTCTTAACTAATATTGCCTCTTGGTAAACCTAAGCCCTCTGTCAAAATTATTTCCTTAACTAATATTTATTTGTTTCATTTAATTATAATCTAGATGTCGCTTCTCCCTTCACTCTGCCAAAGTCGAGGAGTCTCATGAATTGGTTGAGCCGTCAATTGCTTTTCTGTTTCCTCATCTGAAGTCAAAGAGTCACCTGAAGTTGAACCGTCAGTTTCTTCTCTATTTCGGTGTTTCCTACGCTAAAGTGGAAGAGATTCATGAAGTTGAACCGTCAGTTGCTTATGTATTTTCTCTACTGAAGTGGAAGAGTCTCGTGAAGTTGAGCCTTTAGCTGCTTTTTCGTTTCCTCTGCCAAAGTGGAAGAGTCTTGTGAAGTTGAACCATCAATAATTACACATTTTGTCTTTCTCTTCAGCATAGTTATCATCCTCCGATATATATATAGGTCTCCTATTTGCTGACAAAGCATTGCCTCCTAGCTCTTTGTCTCTTCACCAACAATCCAACATGAAATAACATTGGTGGCCTCAAAGCTCTATGTTTGAAGCCTTGCCCGCCAACTTCTTGGTAATCATAAATTATATTTTCTTCTATGGTTTCAACGACAAAGATATGTGACTCTCTCTCTCTCTCTCTCTTTCTCACTCTCTCTCTCTTTCTCTCTCGCTCTATATAGTCCTCTAAGAAGCGCAGCCAGAAAATTGAAATAAGTACACCCTTGTTAATTAGAAGGGAAAGATTGCTCTCAATAATTGGTTTCAATGGAAAAGATTTAAAAACAAGCGACAGACTATGTATTTTTTATTATCTGAAATTGGTTTCAACGACAACAATTCAAGTGGTAGCTTGGCTTTGCATATTTTTTTATTATGTATATTTTTTATTTAGATAATTTTAGTTATATTTATTTAATTCAAAATTTTCTTAATTTTTTGATGCAATAGAGATACTAGATTATACATGATCACATCAAGTTTATTAGTTTCATTTTTGTTTTATGATTTTATTAGTGTAAAAGAATTGATTACAAGCAAAAAGATTTCACCTTTTTTTTCATATCAACGTTTTACCTATAAAATCCTCCTCGCTCTCGCCCTAAGCGCAGCCTCAGGCAATTTTAGGGTTTTGTTTGTGCTTCCGCCTCCATGCTCGATTCACTACCGTCCGTCAAGCTTTTCTCTTTATGTGTTCGCTGTGTTTAGAGTTGGGTGTCCCTGGTGCTCCGACGCCCTGTTTGGGCCAGTATCATGGTTGCAGCTCGATCAAACCCCTAATCCTTGGGGAAAGGTTTTTAGCCCGATCCATGGTAATAATTGTAGATTTTTCAACCTAGAGGGAGGTGAGCCCTCTAAAACACCGACAAGATCTATCAAAGATGTGTCATCTGGCAACCCGATGGCATGTGAAAATATTCCTAACTTAACTCAATCAATTTTTAATGGGGTGCCGGCTATTCTTCTTTCTGATGAGGATGTTCTAAAACTTACTTCACCGTTCCAATTTACGCTTGTCAGTAAGTTTGGTCTTCATAGACCTAAGCTTGACATAATTTATTAGTTTTTTGGAAATCTGAAATTATCTGGTTTTTTTTTCTATGGGTTTGCTGGATGCTCGCCATGTTGCGATTCAACTCTCTAACGATTTGGATTATAGTAGGATTTTTTTGAGAAGAGCATATTTCATCAACAATTGCCAAGTGCGTGTTCTTAAATGGACCCCTTTTCGATGTTAAAGAAGAATCTCCTATAGTTCTGATTTGGATTTCTTTTCTGAATTTACATTTACACTTTTTTAATCCTAAAGTTCTTTTTTATCTTGGTTCTATATTCGGCCGACCGTTACAAACAGATCAGGTGACGACGACTAGGACTCGACCGTCTGTGGCCTGGGTTTTAGTTGAAGTCGATATATCTAAAAACCATGCTAAGAAAATTTTGGTGGGATCAAAAGCTTATGTTTATTTATAGAAAGTTGAATTTGAAAAGGTTTCAGATTTTTGTCATCATTGCAAAATTCATGGTCATGTCGTCTCTGAATGCTTTAAGTTATATCCTGATTTTATAAAATCTTCTTCTTCTCCATTGGAAAAAGCTAATTGGCCATTGAGGATGAGTTATATCCTCCTTCTACTGCTGTTAAAATAGGGACCAATGGTACTCTCGTTACTGAATTTCTGGAAAACTGTGAAAACATTTTAAAGCATAATTTGTTTGATAATGCTAATGTGGCCATGGAAAGGGAGCGTGTTATAGAACCGAATATTTATGTTTCTATAGAATATATGCTTCATAATACTAGTGGAAATCAATTGCTAGTTAATCAAGAGAATACGATTCCTATAACAGAATTGGTAATGCTAGTAGTGATACGTGTGAAGAAGGGGACTTTATTCCCAAAATGGGTATGGATATTGTTAATGAGGATCTATTAGAATGTAAGGAAAATGAGGATTCTATGTCCTCTAATATTTTGGGTACTGAGTCTAATAACAATGAGGAAGATGATGAAAGTTCGTTAGGGATGTTAGGCCCTATGAACTGGCCCAAAACTAAATAAGAGACATGTGAATTGGTAAAGAAGAATCTTTAAGAAAAACTCAAACTAAAACCAATATCGCCACATAGAAATCAACGATGCGAAAATTATAAATACAAAAGCAATAATAAGAAAAGAACACATCAGATTTATAGTGGTTTGGTCAAAACTTGACCTACGTCCATTCATTGGAGGCTCCCTCCAAGTATTGTACTAAAACAAGTGTCTCTCCTTTAGCCCCCACAGCTAGGCGGAGAAGCCCTTACAAAATCACTTCCACCTTCCCCAATGCGGCGGAGTCGCCAGGTCTTTTGATACCAAAAAGATCTTCTTCTTTGGTGAACTTCCCTCGAGACAAGCCTTGAATCCGACGGTATTAAGGTGCAAGCCTACCGGAGAAACTGTATGGAATCTCCTCCACACTCCCTTGAGTCCCCCCTCACAGGATCTTCTCCCTCTCAGACTTCACCCGTTCCTCACTCCCTTTTAAGCTCTCTCTTCAAGTTTCCCCCACAAGAACGAAGCTCCAATGCCTGCCAAAAGACACTTACAAAGTGTCATGTCATAGCTCAAATAGAAGATCTCAAAACAAGCTCATTATTGCAAGTTGCCGACATTATCATCCAGGATGATAGGCATATTGTCCTATACGATCAGTATAAATTAAGCTCATCAGCCCGGGATGATTTGGGACGATCAGAAGAAAATTGATTACATCATCCTGGCTGATCTCAAGATCGTCCTGGATAGATGCTGGCCGATGTAAATCATCCAGGCCATCGTCCTGGACGATCCTATAATCATCCCGGACGATATGATCTTATCAATCAGCTATTAATGCTTTCCAAAGATACCAGATCAATTTAGGCATAATTGAGTTAGATCATCCTGGACGATGTGATATCGTCCTGGTTGATTTCCTAAAATACGGAATGCCTAATCTCATCATGGAGGCTGATTCTTCCTTAATTCAATATATAATCATGGACAATATAAATATCATCCAGGCCGACCAGTTTATGATGGATGCCTTAATGAGGATGCCCTAATTAGGGTTTCTAATTTTGAATAGATCATCTAGAACGATATAAATATCGTCCCGGATGATGTTACCAAAAATAGAAATCTTTAGGGAACAAGAGAAAATCTACCAAGTTACAAATCATCAGGTTCCATACCAAATACAATAAACTCAAGAAAAGAAAAAAGATGTACAACTGACTCAATCCTAGTCTACCCAATCTTGAGCTGGTTCCAAATTGCAGTCTAATCGTGTGGTCCTGAAATGTCAGTACATAAGGCAATCGTAGAGAAATAAGAAATGTTTGCTATCATCAAAATCATAATTTATAGATCCGTAATAATCACCCCCTTTTTTATGATGGAAAATATTGCAATTTGATTTTCAAAAAAAAACTTTTTTTTTTAAATTTCCCCCTCAATAGAGTAACACATTTTAAAAAAAAAAAGGGGAGATAAATTTTTTGTTGTTTTTAAATTTTTTTGAAAAGTGAAAAAAAGATACAAATTCACTAATACGTTCTCCCCCTTTGACATTATCAAAAAGAGAGAAGGCACAAACAAAAAACATAATGAACAAAAGACAAAAATGTTCCCTTATACAGTGAAAAAATAAATATTCTTAAAACGAGAAAGTTACCTCTTGGTTTTAATCAAAATTTTAGTAGAATTGGATTGACAACACATAGCCTAGAAAAGGTTAGAAATTCAGAATTTGATAATCCAAACTCAAGTTCTTTAAAAAAGGCTCAAAAACTTTTTAATTCAATAGAGTTTCCTTCCTTTGACTGTTTTAGAGAAGTCAAACACAACTTACCAAAGATTTTAAGAAAGAAAAAAAAATAGGAAGTAGATTTTTTATTTTTAGAAAAGTGAATGTGTGTGTTGATCAGAGTAAAAAAAATGAAAGAAAAACAAAATAAAATTAAATAAAATAAACACTAAAAATTAAAAAAACACAACACAAAAATTCAAATAGGTCTTTTAACCATTATTTCTCTCTTGGTCCGATGCTTCAGAAACCAGATCTGCCCATGACATTTTTTTAATTTCATTATTTCCTCAGTTTAAATTTATCTTCTCCTTACGCTTTTCTTTCGCAGGATAAATTCTTAAATTAGGGCACTCATTTTTCATATGTCCAGGTTTCCTACATTGAAAATAAATAACGTCAGAACAACTACAAAAATCCTTACCATTTTTATCTTTTTTCCACTTTTACTTATGCTTTGGTGAGCTTTGTGATTTGCTTGACAAGTCATTGCTATCGTCACCAACTAAGTTTCCTCTTTCCATATCTTCAGCTTTTAGAACAATCATTTCACATGCATCCAACAGTCTTTGATCCAAACTTTGCTCGTAGGCAATGAGTGAGCCAATCAAATTATCAATAGAATATTCATTCAAATCTTTTGATTCACAAATAACAACAACTTTAGCATTGAATTTTTCAAGTAAACAACAAATAATTTTGTTAATTTTTTTAAAATTTAAAAATTCTTTTTCTAAGGCATGCAATGATTTTACAATTTGAATGAACCTGGTAAACATATCTAAGCTTGTTTCAAAAGGTTTCATGGAAAACATTTCAAAATCATGCATTAACATATTCAACTTAGATTGCTTGATTTCACTAGTGCCTTCGTATATGGTGTGTAGTTTATTCCAAACTTTCTTACCTGTAGTGCACGTGGATACTAACACAAAATCATCAGAATTTAAAGCACAGAAAAAGCAATTTAAAGACTTTGCATTAAATTGAGCATTAAATTGTTCTTCCTTGTTCTATTGATTAAAAGGAATATCAGTTTTAACTCTATTAACAATACATGACGGTGATGAATAACTTGTTAAAATCATATGCCACATGCAAAAATTAATTGATTGCAAGAAAGTAGACATGCAAATTTTCCAAAAATCAAATGTAATATTTTCAAATAAAGGTGTTCTGCTGATTGAATATCCTTTTGCAATTTTGTGATTAGAAAAGTTGGCCAAGGATCAAAAATTCAAAAGCTTTTAAAAACTTATTTTATGAATCCGCTCTGATAACACTTGAAAGTTCGTTAGGGCTGTCAGGCCCTATGAATTGGCCCAAGGCTAAATAAGAGAGATGTGAATTGGTAAAGAAGAATCTTTAAGCAAAGCACAAACTAAAACAAATATCACCACATAGAAATCAACAATGCAAAAATTAAAAATACGGAAGCAATAATAAGAAAAGAACACACCGGATTTATAGTGGTTTGGTCAAACCTTAACCTACGTCCACTCCTTGGAGGCACCCTCCAAGTATTGAACTAAAAGAAGTCTCTCCTTTAGCCCCCACAACTAGGCGGAGAAGCCCTTACAAAATCACTTCCACCTTCCCTGGTGCGGCGGAGTCGCCAGTTCTTTTGACACCAAAGAGATATTCTTCGTTGGTGAACTTCCCTCGAGACAAACCTTGAATCCGATGGTATTAAGGTGCAAGCCTACTGGAGAAATCGTGTGGAATCTCCTCCACACTCCCTTGAGTCCCCCCTCATAGGATCTTCTCCCTCTCAGACTTCACTCACTCCCTTTCAAGCTCTCTCTTCAAGTTTCCCCCATAAGAACAAAGCTCCAATGGCTACCAAAAGGCACTTACAAAGTGTCATGTCATAGCTTAAATAGAAGATCTCAAAACAAGCTCAATAATGCAAGTTGCCGACATTATCGTCCAGGACGACAGACATATCATCCTATACGATCAGTACAAATTAAGCTCATCAGCCCGGGTCGATTTGGGACGATCAGAAGAAAAATTGTTACATCATCCTAGCCGATCTCACGATCGTCCTGGATAGATGCTGGCCGATGTAAATCGTCCAGGCCATCGTCCTGGCCGATCCTATGATCATTCCAAACAATCTGATCGTATCAATCAGCCATTAATGCTTTCCAAAGATACAAGATCAATTTAGGCATAATTTAGTTAGATCATCCTGGACGATGTGAATATCATCCTGGCTGATTTCCTAAAATACAGAATGCCTAATCTGATCATGACGGCTGATTCTTTCTTAATTCAACATATCATCCTGGACAATACAAATATATTCCAGGCTGATCAGTTTATGACGGCTGCCTTAATAATGATGCCCTAATTAGGGTTTCTAATTTTGGACAGATCGTCCAGGATGATATAAATATCATCTCGAATGATGTTACCAAAAACAAAAATCTTTAGGGAACAAGAGAAAATCTACCAAGTTACAAATCATCAGGTGCCACACTAAATACAATAGACTCAAGAAAGAAAAAAAGGTATACAAAGTGACTCAATCCGAGTCTATCCAATCTTGAGTTGGTTCCAAATTATAGTCTGATCGTGTGGTCCTGAAATGTCAATACATAAGACAATCATAGAAAAATAAGAAATGTTTGCTATGATCAAAATCATAAAGCATAGATCCGTAACAGATGAGTTTATCAAGGTGAATAGAAAAAAATGTAAGAATGGAAAAAATTCGGTCCATTCAGCGCCTTGGTTAACTAGAGCTCAAACTTCTATCAAAGGTTGTAATGGTTAAGGCTCTTATCTGGAATCTTAGGGGGATTGGGGGTAATGATTCAATAATTAGATTTAGAAATTTGTGTAGGATTCATAATATCCAGTTGCTTGTTCTGATTGAACCGTTTATTGTTGTTGATAAACTAGACTGTACTGCTAATCATTTGGATAATGTGGAATAGTGCTATTAGTTTGAATATTATTGATGATCTTCATCAAGTTATTAATGCTCAAGTTTTTTTATTATTTTAAGTATAATGTGTCTTTTGTTCATGCGGGTTGCACTAGGTTGGGCCGTATGTGTCTCTATGTGTTGGCTCAAGAAAAATGGCACGAGTGCACGAATCCCGCTTTGCAGCCTTAGGATTCCATTTCCCTTAAGTCAGATTGTAGTTAACCAGATTTCCCCTGAGGGTAGTGTCAGGATTTATAGATTTTGGGTTCTTACTTCCTATGAGCACAAGCACTCATAGTTAATTACCCCTCTTAATATGTAAGAGAGAACTGTCTATTAAGGCTGAATATTTTAGGTAGTTTTTAGTCTTAATTGTGGGGGAAATGGAGGTAAACCCGATCAAGATCCCATGGTTCCGTCGTCCCGGGTATACCATAGTTCCAATCTACCAACACTAACAATCATTGACCGTAGTGTCCAGGGAATCTTATTAGCAGCCATGGGTTGTCCTATCAGGGATCCCGAGTAGACTGAAGTGGTTAGATGTGGATTTTTATTTGATTTAATTTAGGTTGGGGCTTATGGCTTCTTTAGAAGTTGCCCATTAATTTATTTAATTTGGGTCTTACGGCTCCAATTAGGAGTTGCCCGGGGATTTATATTTTGATTTAGGATTTACAACTTTGGTGCAAAGTAACCCAAGTATTTGATTTGAATTGGGAATTATGGCTTTCATAGAAAGTAGCCCGAAGGTGGGCCTTACAACCTAACCGTATAGGCTAGGTTGCCCGTAGGTTTGAATTAGATTATTTGGTTTTTAGGTTCATTATAATTTATTTAGTAATTTTCCTAAATTGTTGGGGCTTCCGATTTCAATTAGAAGTTGCCCAAAAATGGGTCTTACAACCAAATCCTATAGAATAGCATGCCCAAAAGATTAAATTTTACTTGAATTGGATTTGGATTAGGTCTTAGTGCTTCCTTAGATGTTGCCTAATGATGGGTCTTACGACCTAGCACTTTAAGCTAAGTGGCCCGAGTTGTGGGTCTTACAACCAATTCTTATAGACTAGGATGCCCAAATGAGGGGTCTAGGGTTGTATTATCACCTAAACATTTGCCTCAGTGGTTGTACTTATGACTTCTATTAGAACTGGTCAAAGGTTTTAATTGGGGGTGAGGAGTTAGGTCAGTTTTTTACCTAAAATTTTCCCCTATGGTCGGGCTTACGACTTTACTACGAAAGTTGCTGGGTAGCGGGTCTTACAACCAAGTCCTTATAAACAAGGCTGTCCATTTGAGGGGTTTGAATTTTAGTTTGTTTGACTGGACAGTAGTTGTTTGAAACTAGACCGCCGGGGTTTTCAGTTGGTTGCTTGTGATTTTGATATTTCAGAGTTTTGACATTGGAGTCAGTGTTTTAGTTATTTTATTTTTTAAATTAATTAATCAAATATTTAAATTTAATTGCTGTAAAATTGTTCTTAAAAAGTTCAAAAATTTTCTCAAAATTTTGGCAGCCTTCAAGCATCTCCTCCCCACCGAGGTAGAAATCGTGACGGCACTGCTGTAATTTCTTCCTACCCGGATCTATGGTCGACGACGTAGGGTCTTCGATTTTCAACCATCTCACTATGATCTAATATCGATTGCATGAGATCTTTAATTTCGAATCATCCCAGCCAGATCTAAGATACGATGGCCGGGTCTTCAAATTTTAAAACCATCTGCCCGGATTAAAAATCAATGGCGCATGTATTCAATTTCATCTCGGTCGGATCTAAGATTGATGAAACGATGGATTCATTTGAAATTCTTCCTGACTTGATTTAAAATCAACAGTGCGAAGTCTCATTTTTTTTAATAAATAATTATAATCAACAATTAAATTAAAATCAATGAGAGAAATAGCTCTGCTTAGAAATGCATTATATTTCTTTATTTTACATTAATTCCATTTTCTTTGCTTTAAATTAATCCCAATCACAGATCTTTGTTTTAAATTAATTCCTAATCAAAGAAAAGGTTTTAATCTGTAATTAATAGAAGTGGATTAAATAGGGATTGGTCAAGTATAAGCATAAACCAAGATGATTCTTATTTTAGTTTTATAGCAGGTCATATTTTTTTTATAAGTTCATTTATATTGAAATGACATATGGCTGTTATATTCTCTGACTTACATTTTCACCAATTAGAGAATAAAAAAAAGAAGTAATCATTTGATTACCTTGCTTGAAATAGATCACATCAAAAGGAGATTTTTACGGCTCAGATCAAGTGTATAAGACTTGAGAGCAAGTTTTGTAATTTAAAAAAAAAATTATGAGTGGTTTGTGATCAAGAGGCGGATACATGAAAATTTAGAGTTTATCACACTAAACAGATAGGCTATACAGATGGACGGGGCTAGGTGTCTCGTGCGATTGGATTCGTACTTACCAGCGGTGTGAGCGAAGAATGGATTGCAGGCTTCCACATCTGGAAGATGATGAATTTTAGTAGAAGCGAGGGAGAGGGCGGACTTGGTTTACGAACATGAAAATAACTTGAGACCGGTTTGTCAATCTCTCTTATTTTTATTTCTTTCTTATTTTATTAATGAGTTGTTGAAGGCAGATATTATGTCGAAGAGATGCATATTTTGATGATGCATTGATGGCGGTGGGACCGAATCAAACTAACAAAGAGATGTATCTCTTGGATGTATGCAGTTGAATATGTTTCTCTCTCTATATATATATGACAAATTTGTTGTATGACTTTTACACAATGAATTCATTGTAATATCTTTAGATATTTAACATTTATGTTCAATGCTATTCCATCCTCTTTTCTTTCAATAATTTAGATTGGTTTAAGTAGTTTAATCTTTATACTTGTGAGCATAAAAGATTTTAAAGTTCAGCCCTTATGCTTGCTGAACTTTGGGATTTAGCTCGACCCTTAGTTTTATGAGCATAAGAGATTTCGAAGGTTTGACCCTTAGGCTTGTTGAACCAATTGATTTTAGCTCGACCCCTTAATTTTATGAGCATAGACAATTTCAAAGTTCATCCATTGGGCTTATTGAACCTTGTGGATTTAGCTCGACCCTTAGGTTTATGAGCATAAAAGATTTATAAAGTTCCATATTTTTTTTGGCAAAGGGAGATAAAATTACTCCATGACTTTTTAGGAAGGGATTTGAATTTATCTCCTGCATTGCAGAAGAAAAATAAAATTGCATCCTGTTTTTTAGGAGGGGATTAAATTTAACTCCTTCTTTATAGAAGAATAAAAAATTGCCTCCTGTCTTTCTGTAGGAGAGTGGATTTTATTTTATTCCTTATAGGAGAAATATAAAAATTGCCTCCTGTCTTTCTGGAGGAAATTTAGATGACTTTTGCCTGGAAATCCGATTTTCATACATAACATTTTTATATATGATATTTCTTTAGATATTGATCTTTAATTGGGGCATATGCTTTGACCGTTTAGGTCTATGAGTTGATAGGCACCTCCTTCATATACTATTTCAATAATGAAGGGTCCTTCCCATATTTGATCAAATTTGTCGCCAAGGCGACGGTGAGGGATTATAGGTCTTCAGCGAACCAGAATAAGTTCACCTTCTTTAAAGCTTTTAGGAAGAACCATTTCATCATGAGCCCTAGTCATTCTTGCTATGTAGGATTATAGACTTTGTTGAACTTTAAGTTTGACTTCATCAAGAGCTTCAAGTTGTAGAAGATAATTTTCTTCTCTAGTTAATTCATATTGAACAATAATACGAAGAGATGGTAACTCAAGTTCGAGAGGTAATATTACCTTGTTGCGGATCTATGGTTTATGATTTTAATAATAGCAAACATTCTAATTTCTCTATGATTTCCTTATCTACTGACATTTAAAGTCCACACGATCAGATTGCAATTTTGAACCAGCTCAAGATTGGGTAGATTAGGACTGAGTTAGTTTGTACCTTTTTTCCTTTCTTGAGTCTATTATATTTCGATGTGGCTCCTGATGATTTGTAACTTGAAAGATTTTCTATTTTTTATTTTTGGTAACATCATTCTGGATGATATTTATATCATCCTCAATGATCGGTCCAAAAGTAGAAATCCTAAATAGGGCATCCTCATTAAGGTAGCCATCATAAGCTGATTGGCCTGGACGATAGGCTCAATTAAGAAAGAATCAACCGCCATGATCAGATTAGGTATTCTTTATTTTAGAAAATCGGCCAGGAAGATATCCACATCATCCAGGATGATCTAACTCAATTATGCCTAAATTGATCTGGTTTCTTTGGAAAGTAATAATGGCTGATTGATACGATCACATCATCTGGGACGATCGTAGGATCGGCCAGGACGATATACTTGACGATCGTAGGATCAGCTGAGACGATGTCCTGGATGATTTATAAATAGAGTTAAACTGATATTCCTTTTAATCAATAGAATAGGGAAGAACAACTCAAAGCTCAATTGAATGCAAACTCATTAAATTGCTTTTTCTGTACTTTAAATTCTGAATATTTTATACTAATTTTCACGTGCACTACTGGTAAGGAAGTTTGGGTTAAAAACACATCATATATGAAGGCACTATTGAAATCAAGCAATCCAAGTTGAATTTATTAATGTATGATTCTGAACTATTTTACATGAAACCTTATGAGACAATCTTAGACATGTATACTAGGTTTATTCAAATTGTGACATCATTACATGCTTTAGGAAAAGAATTTTCAAATTTTGAAAAACTTAACAAAATTCTTCGTTGTTTACTGGATAAGTTTGATGCTAAAATTCTTGCCATTTATAAATCAAAATATTTGAATGAATATTCTATTGATAATTTGATTGGCTCACTCATTGCCTACGAGCAAGGTTTGGGTCAAAGACTTTTGGATGTAGGTGAAATGATTGTTCTAAAAGCTGCAGATACGGAAAAAGATAGCTTAGTGACGAATGCAATGACTTGTCAAGCAAATCATAAAGCTCACCAAAGCATAATCATCAAAAAAAGTGGAAAAAAGGTAAGAATGGTAAGGATGTTTATATTTCTTCTGACGTTATTTGCTTTCGATGTAGGAAGCCTAGGCATATAAAAAATCAATGTCCTAATTTAAGAATTCTTCCTATGAAAGAAAAGGATAAGGAAAAGCAAATTTTAAACTGTGGAAATAATGAAAAGCAAAAAATCTCCTTGGTAGACCTGGTTTCTAAAGCATCAGATAAGGAGAAAGATAATGGTTAAAAGCCTTGATTGTGTGTTTGTGTTGTTTTTTTGTTCTGTTTTTTGTTTTTTTTTTGTTTTATTTTGTGTCTTTGGTTTTTGTTTATTCTTTAAATTTTTTACTTGTTTCGTGGATTCTATCTCTGATCAACACACACATTCACTTTTCAAAAAATGAAAAATCTACTTTCTATTTTTTTCTTGAAGTCTTTGGTAAGTTGTGTTTAACTTCTCTAAAACAGTCAAATGAAGGAAACTCTTTTTTTTTTCTCTCAATCTCTGTTTTCTAAAAAAAGGTTATTCTACTTTTAATTTAAAATCTTTTTCATGTTTTAAGTTAGTCTTTGAAACCAAATTTTTAATCTCCCTACATTTTATTTATCGCATAGGAATCTTTTGCAAGTTGTTAAATCTAACTCAAAATTTTTTTATCAAGAAATTCACTTTGTCAATAGGATGAGATTACTTTTATTTTTAAGATTTCAGAAAGGTAGCAAATTTAAAAAAATTGGCCAATGATACCAAAAATAAAAGATGCGCAAAGATGCGAAATTGAAAAAAAAGGGATACACAAAGTGTATCAAAAATCAAAAGATGCGCAGTGCGCCAACCAATTGTAAAAAGGCATAAAATGAGCTCACAAAGTTTAATGCTTATCGATCTTATACTTCTTAAAACTTAAGAAAATCCTTGATACTTTTGATACTTGTGCTTAAAAATCTTGATTCATGATTCAATAATTCGTGCATTGATCTTCTATTAGATATATTTTATGAAAGGAGTTTTTGATAAATGACTGTTTCTTTTTCTAATTTATTCCTTGATTTAGATATTAAATTAAAAATTTTTGAGCCTTTTTAAAAAACTTGAGTTTTGGATTATCAAATTCTGAATTTCTAATATTTTCTGGGCTATGCGTTGTCAATACAATTCTACTAAGTTTTTGATTAAAACCAAGAGGTAACTTTCTCATTTTAAGAACTTTTAATTTGTTCACAAGATCAGGAATTATTTTTTAATTGTTGTGTTTGTGCCCCTTCTTTTTTTTGATGATGTCAAAGGGGGAGAACTATTGTTGAATTTTTGTATTGTTGTTTTTTGTTCAAAAAAATTAAAAATAACAAAAATATTTTGATCTCCCATAGTTTTTAAAGTTTTATTCTAGTGAGTGGGAGATTAAGAGAGTGTATTTAATTTTTGAAAATTCAAATTGAAATGTTTGCCATCATCAAAAAGGGGGAGATTGTTGCGGATCTATGCTTTATGATTTTGATGATATAAAACATTCTTATTTCTCTACAACTGCCTTATTTACTAACATTTTAAATCCACACGATCAGATTGAAATTTAGAACCAGCTCAAGATTGGGTAGATTAGGACTGAGTTAGTTTATACATTTTTTTTCCTTTCTTGAGTCTATTGTATTTTGATGTGGCTCCTAATAATTTGTAACTTAAAAGATTTTTGTTGTTCTCTAAAGATTTTTGTTTTTGGTAACATCGTCTGAAATAATTTTTATTTCATCATGGTTGATCGGTCCAAAAGTAGAAACCCTAAATAGGGCATCCTCATTAAGGCAACTGTCATAAGCTGATCGGCCTGGACGATACTTTTATCGGCTAGGATAATATGCTCAAATAAGAAAGAATCAACCGCCATGATCAGATTAGGTGTTCTTTATTTTAGGAAATCGTCCAGGACGATATCCACATCGTCCAGGACGATCTAACTCAATTATGCCTAAATTGATCTTGTATCTTTAGAAAGCAATAATGCCTGATTGATACGATCACATTTCCGGGACGATCGTAGGATCGGCCGGGATGATGTCCTAGACAATTTATATTGGCTAGCATCTATTCCGGGTGATGATCAGGATGATTGAAATCGGCTTTAAACTAATCGTCCGAAATAATCGTGAGATCGACCGGGGTGATGTAACCAATTTTCTTCTGATTGTCCCAAATCGTCCCAGGCTGATGAGCTCAATTTGTACTGATCGGCTAGGACAATATGACTATCGTTCTTAATGATAATGTCGGCAACTTGCATTAATGAGCTCATTTTGAGATCTTCTATTTACGCTATGACATGACACTTGGTAAGTGTCTTTGGTAGCCATTATAGCTTCATTCTTTTGGGGGTAACTTGAAGAGAGAGCTTGAAAGGGAGTGAGGAACGGGTGAAGTCTGAGAGGGAGAAGATCCTGTGAGGGGGGACTCAAGGGAGTGTGGAGGAGGATTCCACACGGTTTCTCCAACAGGCTTGCACCTTAATACCATCGAATTCAAGGCTTATCTTGAGGGAAGTACACCAAAGAAGAAGATCTCTTTGGTGTCAAAGGACCTGGCGACTCCGCCGCACTGTGGAAGGTGAAAGTGATTTTGTAAGGGCTTCTCCGCCTAGCTGTGGGGGCTAAAGGAGAGACAATTTAGCACAATACTTGAAGGGTGCCTCCAAGGAGTGGATGTAGGTAAAGGTTTGACCAAACCACTAGAAATCTGGTGTGTTCTTTTCTTATTATTGCTTCCGCATTTAATTTTCTCATTGTGTTTTCTTTGTGGTGATATTAATTTGATTGTTGTACTTTGTTTAAAGATATTCCAATTCACCTCTCATTTAATTTTCCTTGGGCCAGTTCATAAGGGGCCTAACATCCCTAACAAACTCTCATACCTTAGTTCCAAAAATTGGCGAATATGAGGTGGCTTGCGTTGTAGTTTTATAAGTTATATGAGACACCCCTTTATCCACCAAGGCTTCAGTAGTTTCAGAAATTATAATTGCTTTGACTTTTTGGTTGATGACATCTTCGATATAGGTCTTACTGACCATCTTATCCACTTCCTATTGACCTTCTAGTCCTTTGTTGGATGTATCTAGATCAGGAAGAATGGTTTGAGGATCTTTAGCATTTGTTGTTAGACGAGAAATATTGCTTACACATTTTCAACTTGTACGTGGCCAACTGGAATTTTTGGGCCAAGTTGTCAAAGTAGTTCTTTCATTTTCATCAAGTAGAAGGTTCAAATGATTAATTTCTTGATCTTTCTTATGTTGGAGAAGTTGTATTTCAAGTTACAACCTTCTCACAACATCTTCAGTTTCTCCTTTTTCAACCTCTTCTGAATGTGGGGGAGTTCTATTCATAGCTGCTGCTTGTTCTTGATCATCTCATAGTTGTTCTTCATTTTGCAAATTCAATGCTGCAATTTTATGAGTATACCACTAATTGATTAACTCGATCAGGTATATGATCAACCATTCGGACGACTTGAATGTCCATGGGAACAATACACCCCTCCACTTCTGCATCATCATCATAGTAATTATCATCTTCATCTAACTCATCGTCATTTCCAAGTTGGGATCGCCGCTTCCAATATATAACTGGAGAGTCGGGGATTCCTTATTGACATGACAACTTTCCTCTTTTGGTGTAATCACATCAACAGATATCTCCTTATTAGGTGACAATTTCTGGACATGAGATTTAAGTCTTCCTTCATAGATTTCTTTATCGTTATCATATTTCTAAGATCAAGGATATTTGAGTTTTTTTGGAACCCAAACATACTTCCTTATTGGAGACACATACCAATGACCACAAACATCAGAATATACATTTGACTGGCCAAATTCACAATACCATTGTCGGGGCCTTCGTTCATTATATCTTTTATTATAGCCTCTTATATGTAGACTATAAGAAGGCTCTCCCGACTATTTTCTTCAATAATATGGGTATCGACCCATGTTAGGACAAAATTCTCTTGGCTCTCTATAGTAGGGAGGACATTTAAACTCCTCTCTATAAGGTCATGTTGAGAATTTGTTGTTCTTTGGATTAATCGTACTTGAGGAAATTACTTTAGTAACAAATTTCCTCAATCTTCATTGTAAATCTCTATCTTTGACAGCCTTCAGTATTTTTGTATATCTTGGAAGAGGAAGATTCTTCCTTCTTTGGTGGTAGTGGCTACTGATGTGAAGTCTCCAGAAAGACTTCTTTAATTTTCCTTTGTCATCATTTCTCTTTAACCACTTTAACTGTTCAAAGCTGTTATTGGTTGGTACATTTGCTTCTAATTGTAGTGATGACTCTTGAAGGGTATCGAACACCCATCCATTAGCTCGTAAGCGAGTGTTGGCCTTTCTTCTGGCTTTCTTGGAAAGCTTAGCACTTGCATCAGGAACTTTAGCATTATATTCTTCAGGTACATTATCGTATATTATGTTCTGAATGGTTGTATTCATGCCAACAGATTGTAACTTGGTATCTTTAACTTTCTTATGAATTGTTGGAGCAGTGACATGTGCCATGGAGAGTCTTGAAAATACAGCGGCCCTCTTGGGAGCCTTTTCATCAACAACTTACGTAGAAGGTTTCTTAACGACACCTTTGGCAGTAGGTATATTAACAATATTCTCAGGAAGGAACTGTTAGAACTGTATGTCTTCCGAAATAGTTTCAAACTGAATGGTTGCTCCAGCATTGCATTTGTTTAGAACAGCTTGAGGGAACTACAATCTAGCTCCCTCATTCAGGTTCGTAATCATGAAGGAGTTCATAAGTGTCACCGATAATAGAACTTACAGGGATTAAAGTCAACCTAAATTTTATTGTAAAATAAAACATAACACTGCGTTGAATAAACATCTATATTTATTTTTTTAGATGTTTTATGAACTGAGACTAAATATGAATTATTTTTTTCATCTAAAGATGGAGAGGAAAGTAGTCCCCAGCGGAGTCGCCAGAAATTTGTTGGCTCAAGAAAAATGGCACGACTGCAGGAATTCCGCTTTGCAGTCGTAGGATTCTATTTTCCTTAAGTCAGATTGTAGTTAACCAAATTTCCCCTGAGGGTAGTGTCAGGGTTTATAGATCTGGGGTTCTTACTTCTTATGAGCGCAAGCACTCATATTTAATTACCCCTCTTAACACGTAAGAGAGAACTCTCGTAAGGATGAATATATTTTAGATATTTTTTAGTCTCAATTGTGGGGGAAATGGAGGTAAACCCGATCAAGATCCCAAGGTTCCATCGTCCCGGGTATACCGTAGTTCCAATCTACCAACACTAACAATCATTGACCGTAGTGTCCAGGGAATCTGATTAGCAGCCATGGGTTGCCTCTTCTCATGGATCCTGAGTAGACTGAAGTGGTTAGATATGAATTTTAGTTTGATTTAATTTAGGTTGGGGCTTATGGCTTCCTTAGAAGTTGTCCGTTAATTTATTTAATTTGGGGCTTACGACACCAATTAGGAGTTATCCGGGGATTTAAATTTTGAATTGAGATTTACAACTTTGGTACAAAGTAACCCAAGTATTTGATTTAAATTGGGACTTATGGCTTTCGTAGAAAGTAGCCCGAAGGTGGGCCTTAATACCTAACCCTATAGTCTAGGATGCCCGTAGGTTTGAATTAGATTATTTGGGTTTTAGGTTCATTATAATTTATTTAGTAATTTTCCTAAAATGTTGGGGCATACGACTTCAATTAGAAGTTTCCCAAAAATGGGTCTTATAACCTAATCCTATAGGATGCCCAAAAGTTTAAATTTTACTTGAATTTGATTTGGATTAGGTCTTAGTGCTTCCTTAGAAGTTGCCTAATGATGGGTCTTACGACCTAGCACTTTAAGCTAAGTGGCCCAAGTTGTGGGTCTTACAACTGATTCCGATAGACTAGAATGCCCAAATGAGTGGTCTAGGGTTGTATTATCATCTAAACATTTGCCTCAGAGGTCGGACTTATGACTTCTATTAGAAGTGGCCAAAGGTTTTAATTGGGGGTTAGGAGTTAGGTCAATTTTTTACCTAAAATTTCCTCCTAAGGTCAGGCTTACGACTTTTCTATGAAAGTTACCGGGTAGCAAATCTTACAACCAAGTCCTTATAAACAAGGATGCCCATTTGAGGGGTTTGAATTTTAGTTTGTTTGAGTGGACAGTATTTGTTTGAAAATAAACCACCGGGTATTTTAGTTGGTTGTTTGTGATTTTGATATTTCGGAGTTTTGACACTGGTGTCTGTGTTTTTTAGCTGTTTTATTTTTTAAATTAATTAATCAAATATTCAAATTTAATTTCTCTAAAATTGTTCTTAAAAATTTTAATAAATTTTCAAAATTTTGGCAGCCTCCCGGCGTCTCCTCCCCATAGAGGGAGAAATCGGGACATCACTGCCGTAATTTATTCCTACCCTGACCTAAAGTCAACGACGTAGGGTCTTCAATTTTAAACCATCTCACTAGGATCTAAGATCGACTGTGTGAGGTCCTCAATTTGGAGTCATCGTGATCGGATCTAAGATACGACGGCCCAGGGTCTTCAAATTTTAAAACCATCTCCCCGGATTAAAAATCAATGGCGCAGGTCTTCAATTTCATCTCTGTCATATCTAAGATCGACGACACGAAGGCTTCATTTGAAATTCTTTTCGACCAGATTTAAAATCAATGGTATGAAGTCCCATTTTTTTTAATAAGAAATTGTACTCAACCATTAAATTAAAACCAATGAGAGAAATAGCTCTGCTTAGAAATGCATTATATTTCTCTATTTTACATTAATTCCATTTCATTTTCTTTAAATTAATCCCAATCAATAATCTTTGTTTTAAATTAATTCTTAATCAAAGAAAAGGTTTTAATCTGTAATTAATAGAAGTGGATTAAATAGGAATTGGTCAAGTACAAGCATAAACCAAGATGATTCTTATCTTAGTTTTAAAGCATGTCATATTTTTTTATAAGTTCATTTATATTGAAATGACATATGGCAGTTATATTCTATGACTTACATTTTCACCAATAAGATAATAAAAAAAAAGTAATCATTTGATTACCTTGCCTGAAACAGATCATGTCAAAAGGAGATTTTTACGGCTCAGATCAAGTGTATAAGACTTGAGAGCAAGTTTTGTAATTTAAAAAAAGAATTTGTGAGTGGTTTGTGATTAAGAGGAGGATACATGAAAAGTTAGAGTTTATCGCACTAAACAGAATGGTTTTGCAGACGGATGGGGCTAGGTGTCTCATGTGATTGGATTCGTACTTACCAGCAGTGTGAGCAAAGGCTAGATCACAGGCTTCCACATCTGGACGATGAAAGATTTTAATAGAAGCGAGGGAGAGGGTAGACTTGGTTTGCGAAAGGGAAAATAACTCGAGGCCGGTTTGTCAATCTCTCTTATTTTTATTTCTTTCTCGTTTTATTAATGAGTTGTTGAAGGCAGTTATTAGGTCAAAGAGATGCATATTTTGACTATGCATTGATGGCGGTGGGACCGAATCAAACTAACGAAGAGATGCATCTCTTGGATGTATGCAGTTGAATATGTTTCTCTCTCTATATATATAATTAGTTTTTTTGGAAGTGATTTTACTTGGAGTAGAGAGAATTTATGGCAAATATTAGATAGGATTTTATTTAATAATGAGTGGATTGTGGATTTTCCTATGACTCATGTGGAACATTTAAGTAGGACTGCTTCTGACCATGCTCCTTTACTTTTGACTTTTAATACAAGTAGGAATTTTGTGCCTACGGATTTTAAATTTCAAAATATGTGGTTATCTCATCATGACTTTTTAAATGTGACTCATAATAACTGGATTATTCCTATTGCTCCGAATTATGATATCTATGGTATGAATAGGCTTTGGGCCAAGTTGAGTAGACTTAAATAAGTTTTAAGATGGTGGAATAAGAATGTTTTTAAAATAGTTTTACCAATATCAAAGATGATGAAAATGAGGCGATTGAGCTTGATAAGGTGTATATGAATAATCTTAATTCCAATAACCTCTCTGCTCTCAATGCTGCTAAAAATAAGCTTTTTCAATTGCAAGACCAGGTTGAGATCTACTGGAAACAGAAAGCTACCTCTAAAATTTTATTAGAAGGGGATCATAATACTAAGTACTTCCATGCTATGGCTAATAAGAAGAAAATGAGAAATCATATTTTCAAAATTTTAAGTTGTGATGGATGAAGGTGGAATAGATTTCTTTAAAAATATCTTTAATAATGCTGTTTATATTATTCCTATTGTTAATCCTTATGTTGTCCCAAATTGTATTACTGATGTTGATAACAATATGCTTATTTTTCCACCCTCGGAGGAGGAAGTGTGGAATACTATTAAGGCTATGAACAGTGATTCTGCTGCTTGTGCCGATGGTTTCACCACTAAATTTTTTTTCAAAGCTTGGAATACTGTTAAAGTTGATGTGTTAGTTGCAGTTAAGGATTTCTTTAATCGTACTTTTATTCCAAAATTTTTCTCATCTACCAATATTGTATTAATTCCTAAAACGGTTGCTACAAACAAGTGGAATGATTTTAGACCTATAAGTATATGTTCCTTCTTTAATAAACTTGTTTCTAAGATTTTGGCTGCTAGACTGGTTCTTATTTTGCCTAAAATTATCTCTACTAACCAAACTGGTTTTGTTAAAGGTAGGAGTATATTTTATAATGTACTCTTGGCTCAAGAGATTACTCATGACATCAATACCAAGGTGAAAGGTGGTAATATTATCTTCAAATTGGATATTACTAAAGCTTATGATAATTTGAATTGGAATTTCTTATATAAGGTTTTATCTTTATTTGGTTTTTGTCATACTTTTATTCAATCGGTTTAAAATAGTATTGAGAATTTTTCTTTTCAGTTATTATAATGGGAGAAATCACGGCTTTTTTAAATCTTCTCATGATTTGAGACAAGGTGATCCTTTGTCTCCTACTTTGTTCATTATTGATGTTGATTATCTTTCCAGAGGTTTGGAGGAATTGTACAAAAGACATCCAAACAAGTTTTACCGCATGAGGGGGGGTATGCCTATTATTCATCTTAGTTTTGCGGATGACTTTATTATCTTTGCTATGGTTTGATTAATAATATTAAAGCTTTAGTTCATTTATTGATTAACTTCTAAAAGATGAGTGGGCTGGCTATTAATAAAGATAAAAGCATCTTTATTATTTTTAACTCTTTTAATCGTGATAGAGTTAATGCTATTAAAAGTTGTGGACCTCTGAAGGAGCACCGCTCGTGGGGTTCAAATGCAAAGGGTACGGCCGCACTATCCCATGGGACAAAATGATCACATGCCTTTACACTCAACAAGAATAGGTCAATGGGAGGGAAGATTAGATAGTGCATAAGACTAACCATTAAGGATAGAGGCTGTTGCCAACACACCTCAATGGATAGTAATATATACGACCTGATCAGAATGGGTTTCCCTCACCCGATACAATAGCTCGAGTGGGGTTTAGTAGATATGGGGCCAAGTTTCCTACGGGTGCAAGCCCCCGTGGTTAATTACGTCCCAGGACGGAGCTTGAGAAAACTCTCGATTATGGATCATACATTATCCCTTCCTAAAATAGGATTGACATAGGGGTATAGACTAAGAAGTCCTACTCAAAGGAAGAAAGGCCCCAAAAAGGCTCAATCAACATGCGTGGCTTATACCCGCATTCAGAGGTTCTAGGGTACTAAAGAGAACTGGGGAAAATAAAAGACATAACATCCAATAACATGCGTGAGAGAAGGATGGAGGTCCTTTGAGCTCTTACACGGGATCTCAGAGGTTGAGGGGGCTTAGGGTTTGAGAATTTTGCAAAAGGTCCTAAATAAGACCTAAATTTTAATATTTAGAGTTCCTCAACCTAATTTGGACGGCTAGGATTCGATCCTAATTCAATTTGGAGGGAAACATTAATGAATTGGCCTTGGGTTTCATTTGAAATCCAAAGGAGAGGAATTAATGCATTAAATGGGCCTTTATTGGTCTTAATGGGTCATATTTGACCCATTATGACTTAGGTTGTCCAAGTCAAGTGTTGACTTAGTCAACCTAGTCAATTAGGTCAACGGGGTGGGGTATTTGAGCCAAGTATGGGTTTAGATTGATTTGAATTGGATCTAGGCTCAAAGAGAGCCATAATGGGTTGACCAAGTTAACAGTTGACCTGGTCAACTTAGTCCTATTGGGTCAAAAGAAGTGGGGTCTGGACAAAAAATAGGTCAACAAACGGACCCCCAATAGGAGCGGCAAACAAACTAGTGAATCGCTCATGTTGGTATTGACCCAAAGTGACAAAGAAAGTATAGTGAAAATCATGAGTGAAAGAATATGAGAAAGATGGTAGAAAATAGGAGACTCTTCTCCTGGCCTTATCTTATAGTGGGGGGCAGAGCCTAGGAAAGAAGAAAAAGCATCAGTTCACAAGTAGGGTGTCGCCATGATGGTGAACAAGTAGTAGGGCCTTTTCCTTGCCTTACCCTTCGACAAGGGTAGAGCTAAGGATGGAACCAAAGAAAAGATCACCTATAATGGTGAAAATAAGGTAAAGAAGTTGTCCCATAGCCTTGCTCTATAATGAGGGAAGAGCAGAAGCGAGAATCAAAAGTAAAATTTACCACTAGGGTGAAAAAGTAAGGTGGGTTCTCCCCTAGCCTTACCCTGTAATAGGGGCAGAGCCAAAGGAAGAACAAAAGTACGGTAGTAAAAGTCTACCGACTATCTGCCTGACCATATCGAAATTGCATAATATAAGGTGAGTGGGCCCCGTCTCCTCCTGCTCATCTGAGAATAGTGGTTTGGGGTGACTCAATATTTGCCTGACCAAATAAAATTGGTAAATAAAGGAGTCATGAAACCTGGTGTCTACTTAATCGAAATAGGACACTCAAGGAAAAAGGTGGCGAGGAGTTCCTGCCAGGTGCTCTGTTAGGCCCTCTCTACCAAGAAAGTTGATTTCCACTCAGCGCATATGCCTGCAGTAGGACAAAAAAAAATATGCCTGCAGTAGGACAAAAAAAAAAACCTCTGCTCGGTGTTTGTGCCTACGGCAGGGTCTCTGTTTGGTTCATAAGCCAAAAGAAGTGTAAGGAACAGATACTCAACACAACACTTGGCGCATAAGCCTGCAGTAATGTGGAGAGGAAAGAGTCACCTCTGCTCGGTGTATGTGCATGTAGCAAAGTTCTTACCCGGCACATATGCCTGTATTAGGATAAAGAAAAAAAGGAGACCTATACCTGGTGTGTGTGCATGCGATAGGGTATCTATTTAATGCATATGCCAATAGTAGTGTAAAGAAAGAACACTCAATACAATCATTTGGCGCATATTCCTGCAGTGATGTGAAGAGGAAAGAGTCATCTCTGCTCGGTGTATGTGCCTATAGCAGAGTTCCTACCCGGCGCATATGCCTGTTGTAGGATAAAGATGAAGAACTCAACACAATAACATGGCGCATATGACTGCAATAATGTGAAGAGAAAAGAGTCACCTCTGCTCGGTGTATGTGCCTGTAGCAGAGTTCCTACGCGGTGTATATGCCTATAGTAGGATAAAGATGAAGAACTCAACACAATCACATGGCGCATATGACTGCAATAATGTGAAGAGAAAAAGGGAGATGAGAAATGCCTCTCAGGGACTCTATCGAGCTCTCTCAACTAGAAACCATAATGTCCACCCGACGCATATGCCTACAGTAGGACAAAAGGAGTAAGTTACCTATGCCCGGTGTATGTTCCTGCAGCAGAGTTCCTACCCGGCGCATATGCCTGTAGTAGGATAAAGACAAAGAACTCAACACAATCACCTGGAGCATATGCCTGCAATGATGTGAAGAGAAAAGGAGGATGAGAAATTCCTCTCAGGAACTCTGTCGGGCTCACTCAACCAGAAACTCTAATGTCCACCTGGCGCATATGCCTGCAGTAGGAAAAAAAGAAAAAAAAAAACTCTGCTCGACGTATATGCTTGGGACAGGGTCTCTACCTGGCACAAGTGCCAAAAGTAGTTTAAAGAAATGACCACTCAACACTATCTCTCAGCGCATATGCCTGCAATGATGAGAAGAGGGTAAATTGGTAAGAACTACCTTCCAGAGGCTCTGTCAGGCTTTCTCAACCTGGTAAATAAAGCCCACCACCTGTATGTTAGTATCGAAACAGTGGGGTAGAAGGTGTAAGTCATCTCATCATCGACCTGACACAGATTAGTGTAGGGATATGAGAAAGAAAAGAAAGGTATATGTAAGAATTTTATGGGTAGAGTTTCTTAAATATTTTCAAGCTAGCACTCTGGTAACCACATGGTAGAGGACAAATCATCATGGCCATGAGTATTCAAATGCCATCGATATCTCTTTAGGAACCTTATACCTACACAAAAGGGGAGGAAGACGTCAGAACTATGCCTCCCAAGAAAGCTGGGAGAGATATACCCTCAATAGAGTGTGTAGAGGGGCAGTCTCTTTCCCATGAAATAAAAAGAACAGAAGCAGCGAGGGGGCACCTCGGTTACAAAAAGTAGGACTAATCCTAGTGAAAATGATCACAAAAGGAGCTACAGTGGTAAACCCATACTAACTGATGGGGACCCTGTAAGAAGTAGACATAGTATTAAAACATCCAAAGGACCTCCCCAGTAGCTAGGAGTCAGGTATTAATGGGGAAACAAGTGTTAAAGATCTGGAAGAGCTGACTCTCTACTAGAAAATTAAGACTCAAGAAAAAGATCATGGTGACATCTAAGGCATGATGCCTCATATCACCAAGTAAGAGGAAAAGAACCAAAGTAACTAGGGAGAACACTCGATACTAAGGACAACTACTCTGAACGAGAAAAAGCTCACAGTGGTAACACCCACATAAACTGGTGAGACCTTGTGGAAATTAAAAGTGAAAGTGACCTCAACACATTCATAGGACTAATCTAGCAACTGAGTCTAGTGTATAAATGGTAAGATAGGTCACGAAAAGGAGTAGGAGAACTGATCTTCTTCTAGAAAATCAAAGTTCTCAAAGTAGTGATGTTAACATCCAAGATAGGATATACTACATCAAATCCAGGAAGACAACTCAAGGTAGTAAGTGGACACACTTACTACCTGAGAATAGTAATCATGAATAAGAGTGAAAAATCATCAAAAAGGGTCACAGTGGTATCGCCTAACCTGATCGGGTAGGACCCTGTGGGAAGCAATAGCAACAAAAAAATATTCATAGGGCTACTCTAGCAGCTAAGAGTAGGGTACAAATATTGAAGTGAGTAAAGAAACCAAGGAGCCGATCTTCCACTAGAAAATCAAAGCTCCTAAGGATGCAATGCTAACATCTGAAGCAAGATGTACTACATCACAACTAAGGAAATAACTCCAGGTAGTAAGGGGACACACTCACTACCTGGGAATAGTAATCATGAGTGAAACCAACCATCCTCAAAAGGTCACAGTGGTAATACCTACCCTCATTGGGTAGGACCCTGTGTGAAGTAAAAAAAAGCAACACTACCACACCCATAAGACTACTCTAGTAGCTAAGAGTAGGGTACAAATGGTGAAGTAGGTTGATAAAAGAAACTAAGTAGCCTATCTTTAGCTAGAAGGTCAAAGCTCCAGAGAATGTGATGCTAACATCTGAGAAAAGTGTACTACATTACAATCAAGAAACAACTCTAAGGTGATAAGGGAGTACTCCTGACACCTAGTATAGTAATCATGAGTGAAATCAATGATTATCACAGTGGTAACACCTACCCTGACAGGGTAGGACCCTGCATGGAGTGAGAAAGCAACACTACCACACCCGTACGACTACTCTATTAGCTAAGAGTAGGGTACGAATGGTGAAGTAGGTCGATAAAAGAAACTAAGGAGCCGATCTTTTTCTATAAGCTCAAAGCTCCAGAGAATGTGATGCTAACATCTGAGATAAGATGTACTACATCAAAATCAAGAAATAACTCTAAGGTGATAAGGGAGTACTCCTATCACCTAGTACAGTAATCATGAGTGAAATCCATGATTATCAGAACATCACTGTGGTAACACCTACACTAACTGGGTAGAACTCTGTGTGGAGTGAAAGTAACACTACCACATTCATAGGACCACTCTGCCAGCTCAAAAAGGTGCATGAATATGAGAGCAGGCTACCAAAAGAGGGCAGCAGGATGACAATCTTTTCTCAGAAGGATCTAAGCGCACTGAAGAAGTGACATTGTTATCTGAGACTAGATGAACTATGTCACAACCCAAAAACAAATAAATTCATAAAGGAACATTATCAAATGAGTGTAAACTCATCCTTGAAGCGACCATCAAAGTGCTTCAAAGGAGAAGAGAGAATAACTTTGGGGAATTTGTGCTTTTAGAGAGTTTTATTGGGTTTCTGCTGTGACAAGGGAAACCGGTTTTGTTCTACTAAGAGCTTCCCTCTTTTTATAACGTGTATATTTTCTTTTTTATAAGCAAGGGAAAAGTGAATATTTTTTATATCCCAGACCATGTTCGCCACATGAACAAAACTGGGGAGCACAATCATAACAAAATTGATATAAAAATCAAAATTAGGATAGAGAATCAATATTATCACTCCTAACTAATATAGGAGGGTATGGACCCGGTATCCTACCTCTAGAGAATCTAAACTAATAATTTTAACATCCCCGATCACATTCAACTTATATGAATGGACTGGGGGATACAACTATCAGAGTAAGACTGATAGGAAGAAGATATTCACATAGGAATAGTGGATCACTATCACCCCACCTGACTAACATAGGTGGGCATGGACCCAATATCATACCTCAAAAGAGTCTAATCTAAGTACTACGACATCCCTGATAAAATTAAACTCATGAGAATAGATTGGGGTCTACGACTATCAGAGCAAGACTGATAGGAGGAAGAAGCTCAAATAGGGATAGTGGATCTCCATCACCACACCTGACTATCATAGGAGGGTGTGGACTCAGTATCACATCTTAAAGGTAGACTTAAGTCGTTGGTTTTGATATCCCAGACCACACTTGGGGTGACAAGCGAAACTGGGGGTACTAAAATTAACAATATATATTTTGATTTTAGGGACCCAGTCAAAAGTGACAAATGGGCACATACCCCAAAGGAGTTTAGTACCAGACTCCATCCAATCACAGAAGGAACCTCAATTTAAATTTATTAACTCAACTCAAGCTCCATACTAGCTAAATCTTGATATCTCTCTTATATGAGTATTTTTCTCACTTGAATTAAAATCTAATCCAAAAAGGAATTTAAATTAGAAAAAGAAATTAATTTTTCTTCATTTATTGTATGAGTGTATTTCCATATCTTATATGATATCATTGCATAATGACAAATCCAAAATCATAATTTTCAAAATTAAGTATAAAAAATATCAAAAGGATACAGATTTTTTGAGATTTAGAAATTTACTAGAAAGGGAAGACATTTATTTATCGCTTTTGGGCTCTTTGAGTCACTTTATCAGCTTTCGTGTACTTTGCACAATTTTTTTATTTGATACACTTTGTGTATCTTTCACTTTTGGCGCATTTTGTGTATCTTTTCAACTTTATAACTGGCTTTCTTTTTCAAATCCCTAAAAGAAAACTTTTTCTCAGTTGTAAGATCATCTTCCAAATATAAGAGCAGGTTCTTTGGGAAGGATAGTGGCATTTGCAGTCACCAAAGAAATTTTTCTTCCTATAATAACCCTTTTTACAGTAAGGGTCTCATATTGGGAAAGCCTTTCAAAGACAGAAATTCTTCCTTGAGCAGCACTTCTGGTAGCAGTCCTTACAGAATATATCCTTCCAGAAGATTCTTAATAGTTTACACCGTACACAGGGACGACTGTAGCCTTTATAGTAGCTGCTGAGAATTCGAGCCCACCAAAGTGGATGGCGGCTCAAGTATTTCTAGTCTCTATGACAACATTAGCCAGTTAAATCCTGGCTCCTCGTCCAAGTTGGACGGTCATCGGTGTGTCCTGCATTTCCATTCTGCAAAAAAGAAAGATAGGGGTTAGTAATAAGAATTGATACATCACCCAATTCTTTCATAATACAGAAATAATGCAGAACAAATAATAGAACATGAGAGTTAGAATAGAATTAAAATCCTGCTGATTGAATTTCCATTGATCTTATTTAAAATATTCATTTTTAAAAAATTTAAAATTTGATTTGGTTTCTACTATAGCCTTTTAATGACTAGCCAAAGATGAAAAGAGAAACCAATCCCTAGCGGAGTCGCCAGAAATATGTGGGCTCCAAAAATTTGACCCCGACCTCCCTATCGAGCTTTTATTTTTATTTATTTAGCGAGGGAGTTTTAACTAAATAAGTTCTGAGGTAAATTTTAGAAGGCGTATGGGTTTGTAGGTAAGACACTACCCAAAGATTTTGCCCTCATTTTATGAGGACTTTATGATCTGAGTTCTGGTTTCCTATAGGCGTAAGCCCCTATAGTTAATTACCCCTCCCGATCATGAGAGAGAACTTTCAATTAAGGATAGTCGTCATTCAGATACGTAGAGATTAGTATTATATGGCATATAGTAGTAGCATGGATTTGAAAATTGGAGAGTTTGGATGTTGGAAAATGATTGGGAATTGAAGAGTTTGAAGTTTTGAGTGATTTGATATTTAAAATAGAAATTTCACCATCGTGCACTTCAAGCGGATGGTGGGGGAATGAATGATGGGCCCAATCAAGATCCCATGGTTCCGTCATCTTGGCCTATTATGGTCGCTTGTCTACTTAGTCAGAGGAGGTAGTCGACCCAACCTAACAAAAAGATCCTTATCGGCAGCCATGGTTTCCTTCGTCCAAGGGAACCTTGTAGACATGGGGTGAATATTTGCCTAAGAGGATAAATTTGAATCCACCTTAGCTTACAGAGGGCTTTGTGCCCTATCAAACATATCCTATTGATTTATATATCAAGGATTTGATTCCATTAAGGAGCGTATTAGCTCTGGCCATAATCGGTATTTCGTGGTGCTATTTAGCAACAAAATCACTCAGTTTAGAGGGCCCCAGGTTATAATGTTTATCCTATATTGTCATTTGGTGGCAAAATTGCCGGTTAGAGGACACGTATCACATCCTTACTGGCAGGAGCTTGTTTGATAATGGATCCTAGTAATATTTTTGACTAGGCATTTGGCTCTTTGTGAGCTAAAGTAAATTTGAATTTGTCCACCCCGGCAGACTGTTGTGTAGGGTGGATGGGCTTTGCTTTAAGTATTTTGTTGATGATTTCGAATTTAAATATCTTGGAATTTGGGATTTGTTGGATTTTTGACTTAGTAGAGTTTTGGATTTTGAATGGATTTTTGGGATACATTTGAAAAATATTTGTGAACCCCTCCGGTTGAGATTTGCATTCAACATAACCATCATCTGGGTGTTTGGGGTCATTTCCATTTATTAATTGAACCTTGTCGACTCAGTCGAGCTGTTGACCAAGGATCAGGTTTCTCGTAGGCTTTGTGCCTTTATTAGTGAGTTTTCTTTATTAGAGGCCTTGAAGTCCTGATATGAATGTACAAGATAAATATTCCGGTTGACTTCGTGACCGCATATTTATCCGATGACTCGAACCCTGTCTACTCCTATTTACTTTCTTAGGAGGATCGGGTTTCATAGGCTTTGTGCTTATATTAGTGAATTATTTTGATTATAAGCCTTGAATGCCTGATATGAATATATTAAAATAAATATATTGGTCGCCACAACCTTATATTTGCTTAATGGTTTGAACCCTAATGACTCCTATTGATCTGTATAGAAGGGTTAGGCTCGAACTTGAATTCACTTATCAACCCGCACAGCATCCCTAGACACCACGTGTGTACTAATAACATGCTGGACGGGGCCCATGTGGGTTATTATTATATTTACCCCTTTAGTGTACATATGTGTATACAATAACGGCGCACGTGTAGTAGTATTTTGAAAGTATTCGTAGATGCCTTCTATTCTCTTGCATAGAAGTTACAGATTTGGTGGCGATGCATTGTAGTTTGTGGACACCTTCTATCTGCTTGCATAAGTGTTGCAGATTCGGTGGCATTGCATTGTAGTTTATGGACGCCTTTTGTCTGCTTGTACGAATGATGTAGATCCGGTGGCATGATTGTCTTGATGTCGTGAGGCATCTCCTTATTTTAATGTTGACTCCCCCCCCCTTTCTCATTCACTGGGGAAGGTTTCTTCTGGACTTTTAAATCAGTGATTGCTGCCTTGAAAAGAGCTCTTTTTCAGGATCTTTGGTGTAGTAGACTTGTTGTTTTTGATATTTGTAGATGCAAGCATTATCTTCTTCTTAAGTGTAAGATCAAGCAAAAATTTTGGAACAGTAGGAACTTCAGTTTGAATTTGCTCAAACATCTCCTCCATTCTACCATAGGGTATCCTCTTTCAAACATCGAGTTGCCCTTGTACCTGATGTACTTGTAGATCTTGATCACCATTATCATAGGTGATATACGTACTTGTGCCCACAGTGGTTCATTGTACTTACAATACACCTGCTGTTGTTATCCACAAGTAGCTCGTGCTCATTTATAGGTTTCTGTTACATTTATTATGACCTCCTGAAAGTGTTCATAGAAGAACCATTGTTCTTGCATCTTACCCTCCTTTCACCAATTTCTGGTGGTTGTTCTGATGAATTTGTACTTGTATTACAAGGATGGTTTCATCGATTGCTCGTACACCTTGCAACTGTCTGTTGTTGCTTGCAAGCATAATACATTGACTTTGTGGGGACTGTTGGAAATATTCGTAGGAGAACCGTTGTCCTTACATCACGTCCACTTTTCACCAATCTCAGGTAGGAATGATATTTGCATTTGTTGCATCTTAGTCACATTCATTTGCAAGTGTTAATGTAAATGCCACACATTATCCCTCGATCATGCTAAGCTTGATATCTTCATTCATTCGCCTCCCAATTGAGATGATCGATACAAGTTAATACATGCCAAAGTTTGTAACTAACTCGTGTATGGGTCCCTTGCAGTCTAAGTCTTCAAGTTCAAATGTTTAGTCCATGTCCTTGCTCGTCTTGCAAGTTCAAGTTATGCTCATTTGATTTGAATTCAGTTCCAATTTGATTTTATTTTATTTGAGTTTTGACCTTTAGAAATCATTTAAATTTTGGTTCTGAATTAGGTCCACAAGTCCACTTTTCTTCTTCAGGTACAAGTCCTTTATGGTCCACATCAGATCTTTGCGCAAGTTCAAATGTTCAATTTGAGCTCCAATGCTTATTCTTTTGAGTTCAAACAGGTCCGACTGTAGTAATATTTCATCCAAAATTTTGGCAGGCTCCCGGCGTCTCCCCCGTTTAGGGGAAAATGACAGAAAACTAGGTCTTTCCCACCACACACAACAAAGTCATGCATGGTAGGTGCCCTCTTTCGAGGACATCGCCGCTGTATAAAGTCTTTGTCCCCATCATGTGCAACAAAGGCGTGTATTGGGTCTTCAGTACCTGTTGCAAGAAAAGAGCAGTTTGCTTTCCCCTCGCTCGGGGGTACTTATGAATTATTTTGGCCACGCAAAGAAAAGAGTACACCAGGCTCACCTGGCCTCATCGTGTGTGTCACATTGGTTTGTGGGGGGAGATTTTAATTTTTGTTTGAATCAAAGTGAGAAGAAGGATGGAAGGAGATATAATTTCTCAGTGGGGACTCAAGAGATGTCTGAGTTCATGGTGGATAATGATTTACATGATTTGGGGTTCTTGGGTCCAAAATATACCTGGTCGAATAATAAATCTGAGCATAGTAAGATTTGGGTGAGGCTTGATAGAATTCTGATGAATTCTAAAGGATTAAGACGAGCACCTTTAGCCACGGTTAAGCATCTGGTTTGGTTAACCTCTGACCACTGCCCTGTTGAAATTGTTTGCTGAAATCTCGAGACCTGGAAACAGATGGATACAGTTTGAAGACATTTGGATGACTTACCCTGTCACTTGGAGGTTGGTTTGGAAGAACTGGACCAAGGAGGATTATGGATTGCCTGATGAGATGGTGAATCGCAAATGTAGCAGAACTCTGAAGGCATTGTTCTTTTGGAGTCGTAATCGTTTTAAAGAGCTCAATGAGCTGAAAATCTCTCTGGAAAGCCGTATTGAAGAACTTAATTTGGTGGATTGCTCTCCTGATGGTTTGAATGAGGAACAGGAACAAGAGCTTAGAATGAAGGCTATTGAATTGAACACTACTTTAGCTTGGCTTGCTACCTGGTGGAAGTAGAGCGCAAAGGCCAGATGGATTGATGAAGGAGATATAAACTCACATTTCTTTCACTCTTTTGCATCTGCATGTAGGCAAGGGAATCGTATTGTTGAAGTGATGACTCCTAATGGAGAGAGGATTGTTGATTCGAATTTGGTCCAAGAGGAATTCTGGAACTTTTTCATGTTGAAGTGGAGAGATAGGCAGGTCTCTTTGGCTAATTGGCCTGAATTCTGTAATGAGGACATTATCCCTGTGCAATTTAGTGAAAGTCTAGAGGCTGAAATTTCATAAACTGAGATCTGGTAAGCTGTATTTAGCATGGGCAATAACAGAGCTCCGGGGATTGACGGCATAACTTCCTCATTTTTGAAATTCTATTGGGAGATTATTAAGAAAGATGTTAATAGTGCTATTATGCATTTTTTTGCTACTAACTGATGTGCCAGAGCTAGAAGGAAACCTTGGTGGTGCTGATTCCTAAAATGAAGAATGCAAATATGCCATCCAAGTTTAGGCCTATAAGTTTATGTCAATCCTTTTATATGATTGTTGTCAAGGTGCTGATTAACAGCATGAAACAGATGTTGAGTACTATTATCAGTGAGGAGCAGGTGGCATTTGTATCGGGACGATCTATATCTAATCATAGACTGATGGCACAGGAGATGATGAATAAGTTTAAGCATTCTACTCAGAAGTCCGGGCTAATGGCTTTGAAGATTGATATGGAGCAGGCATACGATTATATGTCTTGGGAGACGCTGCAGAAAGTTATGACCTTAATGGGATTCAGGGAGCGGTTTATCACTTGGATTATGAAGTGTATTATTGAGCCGAAGTTCACTTTGTTGATGAATGGCAACAGGACACGTTGGATTGATGCTAGAAGTGGACTGTGACAAGGATGTCCACTGTCACCTTATTTGTTTATTCTCTGTTCTGAGCTTCTTTCCAAATCTTTTAAGCAGCGTGGAGCACAGCTAGGAGTCCAGATGAGTAGGAATACAATAAGCATTTCTCACTTACTGTATGCTGATCATATTCTTGTGTTTGCAGAAGCTAGCAGGTGTAATGCCCGTCGAATTATGGAATTGTTGGGGGATTACTGCGGCTGGATGGGTCAGAAGATTAATTGTGGAAAGTCTGCTATTCTGTTCAATAGAAAATGCCCAAGCTGGAGGAAGAGGATGATTGCTAGATTGATGGGGTATAAAATGGTTGACTCGTTGGAATATCTTGGTCTCCCTTTTGTTATGAAGAGGATGGCTGCAGCCGATTTCTCTAAAGTAATGAGAATTGCTTTTGAGAAGATCAATCTTTGGGGTAGAAAACATCTTTCACTCACTGGCAGGGCCCTCTTGATCAAAACTTCTCTGTTATCTGTTCCAATGTATGTTATGACTCATACTTCTGTTCCTAATGCTGTTTTGATGGCCATTGAACGTATGGGGAGGCAATTTTTATAGCAGAAAGATGCTAGCAGTCGTGGAATGCATTATTTGGGATGGAAGGATCTTTACTCATTGTTTTTGAAAATTCATCGCATAAGTTTTTATCCGAAGATCCAAACAATATGTCGTCCACATATATTTGAACAATGAGAATTTC
>NW_021319315.1:10475835-10487692 GCF_001605985.2 Dendrobium catenatum
CAGCGCTACCCGCTGTTGCTTCCAATCCCGATGTTGTAACTCCCGACCGAATAGGAAGGGTACGTCGTTGAACAAGCGTAGGTAGGCAGCGATGAGAGGGAGATAGAGAGAGAGAGAGATCGGGAATGAGTAAGAATCACGAATGAGAGCCTTCGCGCTCATTTTAACAATGCGAGTGAGATCGTACGTGACGTGCATCGTGTATAGCTCGACGTGCTGAGATCAAGCGACGTGCTTCAACGGTAAGGTATTTTTATTTTCCTTTTATTTTCTTTGTACAGGTCAATAATCAAAAGCCCATATGTTCCCTAACGACATAAAACCCTTGAGTTATGAATCATATGGTATATTTGATAGGCATGTAGCCCTCTGTCAGCTAAGGTGGATTCATATCTATCCCCTTAGACAAACACCAACCCAGGTCTACAAGATATTCTTGGATGAAGTAACAAATGGTTGTCGATAAGGTGCCTTATGTCAGGTTGGATTGACTACCTCCTCTTACTAAGTAGACCAGAGAGCATGATAGACCGGGAGGACGGAACCATGTGATCTTGATCGGGCTCGTCTTTATTCCCCCCACCACCAACTTTAAGTTTATGAAGATAAATTCTAAATTTCAAATTTCAAAATCCAAATTCAAAATTCAAATCATAAAATTGTTGTTATTATACGATAGGTTCATAACCTATATGACCGCTTTAATAATTAAACTTAATCAAAAGTTTTCTCTTATTATCATGAGGGGTAATTAACTATAGGGGCTTGTTCCTATAGGAAACCATGTTTATTAATAAAAAAAATGATGAAGGAAATCATAATCAACAAAATAATAAAAAATGGAAGAGGTGTATCTCTTCACAATATCAAGACGGACCCACCAATATCAGTTGAGCACAAAATGATGTAATTCTTCACTGATAACTGTCGCTCTAACTGGTAAAAGATAATGAAATAGATTAGGAGGATTCAGTTAGCAAATACTTACACTATCTTCCGCTCAATTGTATAAGATCTCTTACGCAATGCCTCCCTCATACAGGTTTCATGAGTTGCTTCCTCGGCTTCCTCATCGCTGTTCATCTTCGTTGGTTTGTAGGAGGAATTTAGGGTTTGCCTTCCATCTTTTGTGTTCATCATTGCTATTTGGCTTTAATTCATAGGAGGTGTAGGGGTAGCATGCATCACTTCCTCGGTTCTTTGTTGGCGCCCGACTTCGCTCCTTCGCAGGAAGCGGAGATTGCACGCATTGCTTATGCAACTTCTCTGTTATCGTTCGACTTCACTCCTTCGTGGTCATCCGACTCCTTTGCTTCCTAGGTATAGAGATTGCTCGGGTTGCTCCTTCAACTCCTGCGTTGTTGTCCAACTTCGACCCCTTTGTTGTGTCCAATTTTGTTGCTTTATAAAAGGTATAGAGATTTACACGAGTCATTTCTTTGGCTCCTTCTTTAGTGTTCAGCTGTGCTCCTTCAACGACTACCTAACCAAACCCAACCATGCCCTAGATGACCGATCAGACTCCTGTCCCTCTCTTTGTTAAAATTATAAAAACCCTATATAAAAAAAGACTTATCTTAAATAGGTGTCGAAGATCCCGGGTCATTGTACCATATAGGTCCGGTCGAGATGGTTTAAAAATTTGAATACCCTCACCATGATCTTAGATTTTGGTGGATGGTTCTAAAATTTGAAGACCTGTGCCGTTGATTTTTAATTTGGGCAAATGGTTTTAAATTTGAAGACCCCGGGCCATCGTAAGTTAGATCCCGTCGGGATGGTTTCAAATTAAATACCTCACGCGGTCGATCTTAGATACTGGTGGGATGGTTTAAATTCAAAGGCACTACGTCATTGACCTTAGGTTCGGGTAGAAAAAAATTACGGTAGTGCCGTCCCGATTCCTCCTTTGGTTGGGAGGTGACGCCGCAAGGCTGCCGAAATTTCCTCGAAAATTCTAGACTTAGCGAATTTTTGAAAAAAAAAAAACACTGATCTATATGAAAGAATTTGAAACAATTGGAGAGAAATTCAATTTGGATTTTAGTTAATTAGTTAATTAATTGATTAAAATTTAAATTCATTATTTGATTAATCTAAAAAATTCAAGAACAATTAAAATTTGAAAAGTTTCTTTTTTAATAAAAGGGGAATTTCAAAAGCTTTGAAATTTAAATTGATTAATTATTTAATGAAATTTAATAATTAATTGAGCAATTTTAAAAATAAAAAAATGCAATCGAAAGGAGGGGGGAGATGAGTTTTGTCTAAATGAGATATACATTACTACTCTGCAAACTCTCAAACAAATTGTACAACCTCTCAAACAAATTGTACAACCTCTCCAAACTCTCAAACAAACTATACAACCACTCTAAACAACAACTCTACCAACTCAAAATGAACTCCTCTGTTTGCTCTCCAAAGCTCTTCTATATGAGCTCCTACAGCTACTTGTAGACTCTATCCTCTGCAACTACAAGCCGCAGCTACTATAAATAATAGCTACGATGCAAACAAATAAATGAAGAGTCAGTGCATCATAAATAAATTGAATGAATGCTGATAAATCTAAGCTGCTGCAGGTAGAACAGAGTATTAGAAAACAAGAAAAGCTAAGTACAAAAAAGCTAGTAGAGCAATAGTGCTAAAAAGATGGGTAGGGTAGTGGGCTACTATAGTAGGAAAAAAGGCTATGAGCACAGAACAACTTAAACAACAACCTAGTGTCAAAACCTCGAAGTGTCAAAATCACAAGCTCAAATCAACTTACAGCCTTTTCAAATTCTCTAAATAATAAATCCTAAACAACTGACATCCGCTCAACAAACAAACAATCAAATTAAAAATATTTGGGAAACCTTATTTATAAGAACTTGGTTGTAAAACCCACTACCCGACAACTTTGTAGGAAATGCAGTAAGCCAACCTTAGGGTAAAGTTTTAAGTAAATTGACCTAACTCTTAACCCCCAATTAAAACCCCTAGCTACTTCTAATAGAAGTTGTAAGTCTGACCTTTGAGGGAAACATTTAGGTGATAATACAACCCTAGACCCCTCACTTGGGCATCTTAGTCTATAAAGCTTGGTTGTAAGACATACAACTCGGGCCACTTAGCTCAGCGAGCTAGGTCATAAAACCCATCATTAGGCAGCTTCTAAAGAAGCACTAAGACTTGAAAAAGAGAGATTGAAAGCTGAAATTTTATAACTCCAAGAAGAAGAAGCTAGGAAAGGATGGCTGGATGAAGAGAATTTATGGCAACTAAGAGCTAAAGTAAGAGAGTTTAATGTTATTCTCATTTACTTGAACACTTGGTGGAAGCAAAAAGCAAAAGCGAAGTGGGTGGTTGAGGGTGACTCAAATACTAAATTCTTTCATGCCTTAGCTAATGCTAGAAGAAATGATAATTGGATCTCTCAAATAAAGAATCTTGATGGCTTGCTCACCGAAGATCCTAGGGAAGTGGAAGATGTTTTTTTTTCAGATTCTTTCAATAGAAATGGAAGGAAAGATATTGCAGTTTGGATAACTGGCCAAAACCTTGGATGGTTTTGAATGAAGACGACAAGACTTGGTTGAACAAGGAGCTTTCAGAAAATGAAGTTAAGGAGGCTGTTATGAGGCTAGGGAACATTAAAGCTCCAGGATGTGATGGATTGACACACTCCTTTTTCAAAAGCTTTTGGGATATCATTGGTGGAGATGTATTTAAAGCAGCGAGTCTTTTTTTTCTACAGGAAAGACGAGTAATGAGTGGAAAGAAACTTTGGTAATGCTCATTCCAAAATCTACTAATCTTTTAACTCCTTCATACTATCGTCCAATCAATTTATGTAATTCAATTTATAAGATTATGTCCAATGTAATCTTAAATAGATTGGTTTTAGTAATTTGTAGGATCATATTTGAAGAGCAAGTGGAATTTGTAAAGGAGAGATAAATTTCTGATAATCTTTTATTAGCTTAAGAGATTTTCAATAAACTGAGGTATTCAAAAGCTTGTAACGGATACTTGGCTATCAAATTGGATATGGAACAAGAATACGATAGTATGTGTTGGTTAAACTTCAAGAAGATGATGATGGAGTTGGGATTCCCGGACAGATTTCTAGGACTTGTTATGTACTGTGTTTCCTATCCCATATTTTTGATATGAATCAATGGGACAAGATCTAAATGGGTTGAGGGTAAATGTGGGTTTCGTCAAGGCTGCCCACTCTCTCCATTTTTATTTATCATATGCTCTCAGTTATTGTCTAATATTTTCTACAGTAGGGGAAACAATTTGGGAATCAGTATTTGCTCTAATGCTCCTAGAATTACACATCTATTGTATGCAGATGATGTATTATTGTTTTCTGATGCAAGATTGAATAATGTGAAGAAGATTAAAAGCATAATTAAATAATACTGCAGCTGGATGGGCCAGAGTATAAATAAGCATAAATATTCATTGATTTTTGGTAATTCTGTGTTGAGGAGTAGGAAGAAACAGATTTCTAAGTTGCTGGATTTCAAACTAGCAGACGAAATAGAATATCTAGGTATCAAAAATAATAATGATAATATTGAGCTCTATACGGTGAACATCAAGACTTGACAATTGGTCTTTATATCAAAAAAGTTGTTATTGAAAGGCCCTGATAGAGGTAAAAGCAAACATCTATTATGATGGTAGAGAAAAAAAAGAGTCAAGATATGTATGGTGAAAGGTCCCGACATAAGGGAAATAAATATAGAGATTAATATCTCTAGAATATATATATATATATATATATATAGGGGGGGGGGGTTGAATTGGTATTTTAAAAAACTTTAAACAAAAAGAAGAATTATCACAAACGAAAGTCACCACAAGAAAAACAAGTGCGGAAAATTAAAGTGCGGAAGCAGTAAAAAAGAACACAAGAGGTTTATAGTGGTTTTGTCATCTCGACCTACGTCTACCCCCCGGAGGCGCCCTCCGAGTATTATACTACAATCGTGTCTCTCCTTTAGCCCTGACATCTAGGCTGAGAATCCCTTACAAACACCTCCTTTTTGCCACCCCGGCAAGGCAAAGAATCTCACTCCTTTTGATTCCTCCTAAAGAAGGCAGAGAACCTCGATCAATCGCTGAACCTTACCTCTCCAGACCCTTCCAAGGATAAGAGAATCTAGTGGAAGAAGAAGTGGAATAATGCTTGGAGTAACCCTTGTAAATCCCCTCACAAGCTCCCCCTCACAAGATCCTCTCTCTCTCCTTTAGGTTTTCTCAGGTCAAGAAAGTAGCAAAAGATGTTAAAAAACATTGAATAAGAGTTCTTATAAAGAAGAGATCAAAATAGCTCAATAATTTCAAGTTGCCGACCTTACCGTCTAGGACGATAAGCTTATCGTCATGTACGATCAGTTCAAAGCACAGATGATCGGCCAGAACACCACTCTGAAAATGAACTGGACGTTTGAAAATTGGCTAGATCATCCAGGCCGATCTCATGATCGTCCCGTCTAATCAGTTCAAATTAGAGAAAAATCATCCAGAGCATCGCCCGAAATTTGAGCTGGCTGCACCGCTCGGAATTTGAGCTGGCCGATATTTATCGTCCAGGAGCAACTAAGATTTTTTGAATAGATCATCCCGGCCTATCGTGTGATCGTCCAAGACAATATGATCATATCAATCATCCTTAATTTTTTCTTTGATTGTCGGATCAATTTAGGCATAATTGTGCAATATCATCCAGGCCGATCCATGATCGTCCTGGCCGATTTCAAAAAATACAGAATACCTAAATTTATTATGGAGGCTATTTCTTTTTATTTTGAGCCTATCGTCCTGGCCGATACATGTATCGTCCAGGCTGATCGGCTAATGATGGCTGCCTTAATTAAGAAATTATGGTTCGAGTTTTTATTTTGAACTCGATCGTCCAAGACGATATAAATATCATCCGGGACGATGTGAGTAAAAAAAATTCTAAATAACTCAAGTGTGTGTGTAGGGTTACTTATCTTTAGTCACTTCAAAGATTATAATTGACTCAAGAAAGGAAAAAAAGAAAAATACAGACTGACTCAGACCTAGTCTACCCAATCTTGAGCTGGTTCCGTTTTCTGTCCGATCTTTGAGTCCTGAAATGTCAATAGTAAAAGGCAGTCGAAGAAAAGCAAGAGTGTTTGCTAATCATCAAAACATAATCCATAAAACCAAATTTGTAATAATCTCCCCCTTTTTGATGATGACAAACACTCCATTTGATTTTTTCAAAAATAGTAATGTAATAACAGAAATCGAAAGTGCAAGCAGAACATACTACTCCCCCTTTTGACATCTCAAAAAGGAGGAGGAAATGAAGAAACAAAGTAAGCAAAAGACCTTTTTTATTAACCAAGGCATGAACATGATGTAGTATCCCATGTGATTGATTTTAAAAATTTATGAGTTAATGAATTAACAACATCAAAAATCTAAAAAATAGTAGAATATTTCATCATGGGTACCCTTTGCTCAGACTTTCTTTTAGGGAAGAATCATCTTTGGAAATTAATGATCTAACTCAAAAATTCAATTGGATATGAGAAAAAGGATCCATTCATCACTTGGTTTCAAAAAAGATATCTTATAGAATAATGTACCAAAGTAAATTTATCACAATCGCAAAACAATCGAAATCAAGCCTTTGATACATGAAATATTCTAAGTTTTAAATGATTTGTAAAGAGAGGAGAGCTTGAATTTGGTGGGCTCATTTTATGTATCTTGTCAATTGAATGGCGCTTTATGCATCTTTTGATTTTTGATACACTTTGTGTATATTTTTCAATTTGGAGTCATTGCACATCTTTTTTGTTGGAATCGTTGGCTAATATTTTTTTTTTACAAGCTTCATTCTCCTTCAAAAACTCTTAAAAACAATCTTAGTTGTGAGTATATCTTTTAGATATTAGAGAAGAAAACTCACTCTCTAATATAGGGAAGAACAATCCACAAAATAGAATCAGTAACCAATGATAAGGGTAACGAGGAATCTTGATGTGACAAAAAATACAAGATAGATTTGTTGTAGCAAGGTTAGAAAAAAACTCAATTTCATACTCCAATCATTAATTTAAAATAGATCTTTGATTAGAAAACAAAATTGTGCCACTAAAATAGGTTAGAGAAAGAGACAATCAATGGTATATTTTTACCACTTAATAAATTAAGAGATATAAAATATTGACTATAATTTTTCAAAAGCAAAGATAAGACATACGATATCATTTCAGCGATAATTTTGAAAACAAGATTTAAGATAGAAAATAAAAGTAAAACAAGCCAAACAAAAACTAAAAGTAAAGAAAAAAGAAGAAAAGAAGACAAAGAGCAAAAAGAAAAGCAAATAAAAGGAATGAAAAAGAACAAAAACAAAAGAAAAGCAAGTAAAAGATGAAGTTCATGCATTTATGTCAATCACACCCAATTTGGTCCTTAAAGAGCTGAAAGTGTCGAAAGCTAGTGGTTTAGTAAAGATGTAAGCCAATTGATTTTCAGTTGTCACATGGTGTAACTCAATGTCCCCCTTAGTCACATGATCTCTAATAAAGTGATGCCTAATGTCAATATATTTAGTCCTTGAATATTGGATAAGATTCTTAGAGATGCATATGGTACTATTATTGTCACAAAAGATTGAGATGGTGCCTACAGGTAATCCTAAATCCAATACCTGTTATTTTAACCAAAGAACTTGGGCCACAGAACTTCCAAGAGCAATGTACTCAGTTTCAGCAGTGAAAAGTGCAACAGAGTTTTACTTTCTACTAGAACATGAGACCAAAGATTGTCTTATGAATTGATAAGTTTCAAAAGTAATTTTTCTATCCACCTTGCATCCTGCAAAATCAGAGTCAGAAAATCCAATAATCCCAAAAGAGGTGTTGTGTCTAGGATACCACATCCCTAAGCTTTGGGTCCCCAAAAGGTATCTAAAAATTCTTTTAACTGCAGTCAGGTGGGATTCCTTGGTGTCAGCTTGAAATCTAGCAGAAAGGTAAACACTAAATATAATATCAGGTCGGCTAGCAGTCAGGTAAAGTAAGGATCCAATTATTCCTCTGTACTTCTTCTGATCAACAGACTTACCACTTGGGTCCTTATCCAATAGAATATGAGAAGTCATGGGAATATTAATTGGCTTAGCTTTATTCATCTCATACTTCTTCAAAATATCATTTATGTATTTTGATTGATTTAGAAAGGTTCAATCATCCAATTTTTTTATGCTAAACCCCAAAAAGTAAGACAACTCTCTCATCATACTCATCTCAAACTCTATACTCATTATTTTAGAGAACTCATCAAAAAGTTTCTTATCAAAAGATCCAAAAAGTATGTCATCCACATAAATTTGAATAATGAGCAAATCATCTCCAACTTTCCTAAAATAATGGGTGGTGTCTACGATCACCTTAACAAACTCTCTTTCTAGTAAGAATATGTTAAGCCTCTCATACCAAGCTCTTGGTTCCTGCTTTAAACCATACAAAGCCTTTTTTAATTAAAAAACATGATTTGAAAATTAGAAACTCTCAAAACCTGGGGGTTATTCTACAAACACATCCTCTTTTATTTTCCCATTTAAAAAGGTACTCTTGACATCCATTTGAAAAAGCTTAAATCGTTTATAACAGGAAAAGGCTAATAGCACTCTAATGGCTTCCAATCTAGCTACAGGGGAAAAAGTCTCCTCAAAGTATATCCCTTCTATTTGGTTATATCCCTTAGCCACTAATCTTGCTTTATTGCTAACCACCACTCCATAATCATTCACCTTATTCTTGAAGACCCACTTTGTTCCAACTACACTTTGTCCCTTAGGTCTTTCTACAAGCTCCCAAACATCATTCCTTACAAGTTAGTTCAATTCCTCCTGCATGGCTAAAATCCAAAACTCATCAGAAAGGGCTTGGTTTATGTTGGTGGGTTCAGTCATTGAGATAAATGCAGAGTGGTTCACCTCCTTCCTATGTCAATGTATAGTCTTAACTCTATTAGAAGGATCTCTTAAGATCAAATCCTTGGGGTGACTTGTAGAGTATCTCCAATCTTTATGCAAGGTGTGAGAAGGTCCAACCCTTTCCTCCAGATCTATATTTTCTACTCCTTGGGTGACATTTCCTACTCCTTCAATGTTTTGGTGACCTACTCCCTTCTCCAAATTTTCTACTCCAGTGGTAATCTCTCTAACATCATCATCATCCTCAACTCCAAGCTTTTTAGGATCAGACTTATCAAACACTACATGTGTAATTTCTTCCATCATCAAAGTCCTCTTGTTAAACACCCAAATATTATCAAATTTTCCTAAGTGAGACTTCCCATTATTATGAATAAAAAACTTACAACCAAATACATGAAGGTGGGAAAGATTGGGTGTCCTACCCTTAAGGATCTCATAAGGTGTCTTATCAAATTTGGCTCTAACATTCGCCCTATTCAGACAAGCTGTGTTAAACGCTTCAGCCCAAAAGTATTTTGGAAGTGATTACTCAGCAAGCATGGCTCTAGCAGCTTCCACCAAGGTCCGGTTCTTCCTTTCAGCTACCCCGTTCTGCTGAGGGTTCCTAAGAGCTGAGAAGTTGTGGCTAATCCCCTTGTCCTCACAAAAATCTCCAAATCTTTCATTTTTAAACTCTCCCCATGGTCACTATAGATGGTCAAGATCTCACAACCTAACTTTTTTTGAATCCAATTAGAAAATGTTCTAAACTCTTCAAAAGGCTCGTTTTTATAGAAAAGAAATCTAGTCCAAGTGAACCTCGAGTAGTCATCAACAATCACAAATTCATAGACTTTTCCTCCCAAGCTGGCAGTGCTAATGGGTCCAAACAAATCCATATAAAGGACTTCTAAAGGTCTAGAGGTGCAAATGTCCTTAATGGGGTGAAATGTGGAGTGGACTTGCTTTCCTAGATGGCAGGCATCACAAAGGTGGTGTTTTGAGAACTTAAGTTTGGGGACACCTCTAACTAGGTCTTTTTGGGTCACTTTCCTATGGGTTTTCATACTTGCATGACATAATCTCCGGTGCCACAACCATGAATCATCAACAATAGATTTTAAGCAAAATGATGCAGCGCATTCAATGCTATTTAAATCAAGCATGTAGATGTTGTTGATCCTCTTTCCTTGCAAAATAATGTTATTACTTAAACTTATAATGCATAAATTTGCAAAGAATTATATGATGAAGCCCATGTCATAAAGTTGACTAATGCTGAATAGGTTGTGCTTTAATCCATCTACAAGCAAATCATTTTCAATCATATGGTTCTTTGAATTACCAATTATACCTGAGCCTACCACGTTCCTGGTGGTATTGTCTCTAAGAGTAACGTTGCCTCCAGTCCTGGACTCCAGTAAAACAAATTGATTAGCATCACCAGTCATATGTCGAGAGCATCCAATGTCCAGGTACCACATACTCTCACGAGGCCTTTTGTGAGAGCCCACTGTTGAGTCTAGTAAATAGGTTGTTAGACCTAAGTTAATGTCCCAAGGCTACCAAGAGGGGGGGGGTGAATTTGTATTTTTAAAAAATTTAAACCCTCTTTGAAAATGAGTTGAACCGAAATGAAAAATTTTTATAAGATTTTTATAGAAAATGTTTTTCAACCACGGAGTTTTTTAAACAAAAAATAAAATGCGGAAAAGTAAAAACAGTAAAGTAAATGACACCAGATTTATAGTGGTTCGATCTAAACCAGACCGACATCCACTCCCCAGAGGCACCCTCTGAGTATTGCACTAATACCAATAGTGACTCTCCTTTTGCACCCACAGCAAGGCGGAGAAGGCTTTACAAAATACTCTTTTCACCACTACCCGGTGCGGCAAAGAACCGTCGTCCTTTTATACAATCCCTAGTGTTGGCAGAGAATCGTCCGTCCTTTCATACTCTCCTAGTGTGGGCAGAGAACCTTCTGTCCTTTCACACTCTCCTAGGGTGGGCAGAGAACCCTTCCATCCTTTTACACTCTCCTAGTGTGGGCAGAGAACCCTTCGGCTATTCACACTCTCCAAGTGTCGGCAGTGAACCCTTTGGCTGTTCACACTCTCCAAGTGTCGGCAGCGAACCAGATCTCCTTGACAGATCTTCTCATAATAAATCTAGAAGGAAGAAAGAAAAGAGTGAAGTAATCCCAATTCACAAGTAGAGATTTTTACCTTTAAACTCCAAGTGAAGCCTTCACGCTCCAGTGGTAGGAATCCTCCTTTGAATGCACTCTTACACTCTCTCCTTGGCTATTCTCTCAAGAGGCACAAAGATAAAATGACAAAAAGATTGGATGGTAGTCTAATTTGGACTATATATACAAAAGACAAGAAAAACTGCCCAAAAATTGCAAGTTTTCAATTATGTACGCAGTTGATCGTCCAGTACGATCGTGGATCATCCTGGACGATATTACTTAAAAACCTTGAAACGAACCTGTTTGTATATGTGTACGAAATATTTTCGTACAAGCTGGTCGTCTCGTACGAACAAAGTTCGTCCGGTACGAACGGTTATTACAAGGTCAGTTCCAAAAACTGCAGAAAAACTGTTCTAAGTCAGTTGTATCGTCTGGACGAATATTGATTCGTCCGGACAAAATTTTTTACAGAGACCAGATTGTTCTGGATGATATTTAATTTCGTCTGGTCGAAATTCTTATTGAGAGCAGATCGTCCTGGACGATATTCTTACTGAGAGCAGATCGTCCTGGACGATATTTAATCTCGTTTGGACAAAAATTTTACAGAGAGCAGATCGTCCTGGACGATATTTAATTTCATATGGATGAAAATTTTACAGAGAGCAGATCGTCCTGGACGATATTTAATT
>NW_021319315.1:10490965-10494246 GCF_001605985.2 Dendrobium catenatum
CATGTTTCAACTGAAAATCAACTTGCAGATATTTTTGCAAAAACTTTAGACTTTGATACTTCAGTACATTAAGAATAAGGCTTGGTGTGATTGATTTGAATGCTTAAATAAAAATGTTTTTGCAACATTGATATTTATGTTTTAGTAGTTTATGTTTTTATGATTTTTGTTTTTGTGATTTTATTTTTGTGTGTTTTGAGTGATTTTATTTTTAGAGTCTGTGCTTTTGTCATAGTGTAGTGTGATTTGTGTTTTGTTTTTTTTTTTCTTTAATAAAAATTCAAAAATCCAAAAATATGGAAATCGTCCGGGACAAAATTTTTCGTACGGGACGTTGTGTGTAAAATTAAATTTACGTGATATGAAACGTCTTGAGAATAGTTTTTAATGTAGTTTGTCTGTACGATCTGATGATCGTCCAAGACGAAATATTTTTTTTCAAACATCGGGAAGATTGAATGCAGTAGTTGAGTGGATAAGACAGTTTTAATTTTGAAGTTCATCCGTATGAACTTTTGATTCGTCCAGACGAACAGACGTCTATTCATAGGCGGGGACGGTTTCCAACTGACATAAAAACGAATTACTTTTGATCATCTGTACGAAATTTTTTCGTCTGTATAATTGGTCAAGTTAAAAAGTCTGTACGAAAGGACGCATCGTAAATTGAGTTGATTACGAAAAGCCGTTACATTTTGGACGAATTTGATCGTCTGTACAAAAATTTTTTCATCCAGACGAAGGATAATTTTTGTCAAGGATGAACTGTTTTCGTCAAGGGCGAACGTATCATTTTCTTTAAATAAGAAGGCTTTCTAACTCAACAATCACATCTCCAAACTTCACTTTCAATCGCTTTCAATTTCAAATCGACAATGGCCTCCTCAAGCAAGAGACAAAAGGTGTTAGCGAAGAAACCCCACAGGAATTCCTCTGAAAGCTTCCTTTCAAAAGCAAATGAGGAATCCTTTTCTCGTATTGCCTCTGCTAAAATCACACCTTCTCGCATTCTGATTCAAAGCGAGATTAATTTCAACGTAATGCACCTTTTTGCTTCTACTCAGTTTGGATTCATTCTTTCTCTTGTCCACCTCTACAACAAACAAATCTTTCTCTATTTTCTAGCCATTATGAGTTTCAACTCAGATCACTCTTCTGTCAGTTCTTATGTGTTTAAACAAAAAGTTGAAATCACTAAGCATGACTTAGGTGCTTTTCTTAACATAAGCACTGAAGGTCTTAGAGCCCACACCCTTATGAATGATAACACCTTCAAGTGGTATGAAACTAAAATGGTGATTAGAGGAAATGGCTTAACTTATCATATTATTAGAGTTTCTGGAATGACCAAAAATGCTCGAATAATCCAGCATATTCTTAGATCTTCTATTATTCCAAAAGCTGGTGATATGATCAATATTATGTTGCAAATCTTTTTTTTCATGACTTATGTTTTGATGATTTGATGAATTAACAAACAACTATTTCTCATTGGACTGCTTGCTTGCTTCAAAAACGTTTCGGGAATCGAAGATCGGGAACGAAAAGACGAAAGCCCAAATTCAGGAATTGCGTAGGTTTAGGGTTGCAGCCAGTCTATTAATTTTTGTTTTTCACTTTCTTGAGTCAACTACTTGTAATGGTCAAAAGAGACTGAAGCTAAGTAACCCTACAACACAACACTTGAAGAGACTTAGAAAATTCTTTTTTGCCCACCATCGGCCAGGCCAGATATTCATATCGTCTTTGGAACGATCAGCTTAAAAACAGAAAGTCCTAAAATAAGGATTCTTAATTAACGGCCAGCCGTCCATTAACTGATCGAACACTGGGAACGAATACGTGTATCGCGCCAGCACGCATAAGCTCAAAAATAGAAAGAAGTTGACCGCACCCATAGACATAATTAAGTTACACTGTTATTTTTTAATTATCGGCCAGGCACGATCAGGACAATCGGCACAGCGACGATATTCAGAAAAATTATGCCCATAAAACTTTGTTCAGGAAATCAAAGCAGAGTAAATTAAGGAAATAGATTTGATCACGAATCATATCATCTTGGACGATCGCAAGGATCAGCCAGGACGCAATCCAGTCAAAAAAACCTTAAAGTTACACTTTCCAGAATGCATGAGTAATCGGCCAGCTCGTATCCAGGCGCTATTTGTTGTTAAGAGACAATTTTTCCTCTCGATTTGAACTAATCGGCCAGGACGATCGTGAGAATCGGCCCAAGGACGATCGCTAGAGATCGGCCTGACGATCAAAGCCAATTTTTAAATCGGTTCCAGTTTTGCATCCAGGGCTATGCTCTGGCAGCAACAAGACAAATCAATTCTAATAATAATTTGTAAACTGAATCAGGCCCAGGCCGATTGCTCCATTATCGGCCCTGGACGCATATTGTCGGCACACTTGCCAATTAATGAGCCTCCTTTTGCAAAGCATCTTCTATTTTAAGAAGCTCTTGTTTTCAACGTTTTTAAAAACCTTATTTGGTTGCTCTCCTTGACCTTTGAGAAGACCTTGAGGAAGAAGAAAGAGAGAGAGGGAGAGAAGACGAGGATCTGTGCAGGGGAGCTTTGAGGCGGATTCACAAAGGGTGACTTCAAGGCCATTGCTCTGCTTGTTCTTCGCTCTAAGAGTTTCTCGTTCCGTGACAGGCTCGGTAGAGGTAAGGAGTTAGCTTTTGCGTTTTTGGTTCTCTTGCCAAGCTTTTTGCGAGGAAGCAAAAGGACACGGGTAGGTTCTCTGCCATTTTGCCGCGGCTGTGGCAAAAAAACGAGTTTCTTGCTGAGGGCTTCTCCGCCTAGCCGTGGGGGGCTAAAGGCACGATTCATGTTTTGTAGTGCTATAACTTGGAGCAGCGTCGCCTCCAAGGAAGTGAGACGTAGGTCAAGTTGATCCGCAACCACAATAAAATTTCTGTCTGTTCTTATTTTGCTTCCGCCACTTTTATTTCCGGTACTTGCTGTTCTTCTTTCCTATGTTGATTTTGGTTGTTGATTTTCATTCTCTGAGAAAAGAAAATTTTTTAATTACCAAATCTCACCCCCCTCTCCTTGCGTTATCTTGGGGCCATTCTATAGGCGCTTAACAATCCCCTAAGCGAACTTTCAAGAGGTATCAGAGACTTGCATTCAAAAATTTTAAAGTTTTTGAAAACTTTTTTGCAATTTTCACATCCATGGCTAACTTTTCGGGAATCGTAACACTACGGCAAGGGAATTCTATTACTCGACCTCCAACAATTCCTCTCAGAACCTAATCTCTCTTAT
>NW_021319315.1:10494346-10521638 GCF_001605985.2 Dendrobium catenatum
AAAAAGAAATCTTAACCCAAGTGAATCTTGAGAAATCATCCACTATAACAAATCCGTATAGCTTCCCTCTTAGTCCTTACAGTTCCCTACAGGTCCAAAAAGATCCATGTGAAGAATTTCTAAGGTTTACTAGTTCTAGATCGCTTATTAGACTTAAAGAGAGACTTCACTTGCTTTCCTAATTGACATGCATCACCAAAGGTGGTCTTAGTAAAAGTCTAGTTTTTTGGTAATACCTCTTACTTAAGTTCTTTGGGTAAATTCTCCTAAAGGTTTTTTCATACTAAGAATGACAAGTCTCCTAAATGCCAAAGCCATTGATTCATAAGAAAATAGTTTTCAAACAAAAAGCAGTAGGAGATTTGAAACAATTTAAATCTAGCATGTAATATTGTTTACCACTTTTTCCATTTTAAAATATTTTTCCCATTTAGGCTTTTATTATGTAGCTAGTTGGTTAAAAATTTTACAATTATAGGACCTATCACATAGCTGACTTATGCTTAACAAATTATGTTTTAAGCCTTTCAACTAATATAACACATTGTCTATGAAAAGTTTTTCAAATTTCCAATTCTTACTTGATCCATCACTTTCTTTATGGTATTATCTCCAACTGGTAAACCTTGTCTCCACTCCTGGCTTCCCAGGCGTTATGAAATTGAGCAGTAAATCTCCAGTCATAGTGCTTTGAACATCCGCCTGTCCAGGTACCATTATGCTCTCACGAGGTCTTGTGTGAGAGCAACCCTCTTGGCAAAAAATATCAAATGTTAGACCTGGGAATCTAAGACAAGTTTGGTTCACCTTTTAAGTAATTTATAATCAGATACATGTAATGATATGTCTGTTTTATTGCATCTTTAGTTCTCCACACCAAATTGGTTTTATTTTCTTCAAGTGCATGTGTGAGATATATGTCCCAAAAAAATCCAGAATTATTGCATTAACATTAGGAAAAGTATTCCTAAGTTTTTTCTTCATTGATTGTTTCTTCTAAGGGATTTCATGTATTTAAGGATAATATTTCGGATTTTGTAAAAATCTTCAAGATTTTGGGGGTTTCCTATTATCCTAAGAGCTTTCTTGTCAATTTTATAAATGAATTTCAATCTTCCAAGATTCAATTTGTATATTGGCAGATTCGATATGTTTTTTCTCTCAGATTCATCCTTAAAATTTTTAAATTCTTTTTTCAAGATCAGCATAGGATGATTTTAAATTCTCAAAATTCTTATTCAATCCATCAATATTCCGTCAAGAAGTTTCATATTTGTGTTGTTTATCTATTAATGCATGATCTTTCCTAAGGATTTTAATATTCCTTCTTATCTCTTCAATTCAAAACTTACACTAGCATGCATCTTTTTCATTTTCCTATATGATCATACATGTGTTCAAAAAAACTTTCAAATAAATTCATCATAGGTTAAGATCACATACCCTCTTCTTGATCTGATTGATCAACATTTAATCTTGCCATCAAGCAAAGAGTTGTGACTTCTTCCTTCTTCAGTCTCAGATGAGTCTGAAGCTGAGTCCCCAGAAAGATCTTTGAAACTTTCTTTTGCCCTTCTTTGAGCAATTGGTTTCTCCTCACCCTTCTCCCTTGCTAAGGAGTGGCTTGAGTTTTAGGCATTAGTCTTTGATATGACCTGCGTGTTTCCCTACATTCATAAGCAAATCACTCATTAAGAAACTTTGCCAATTTCTATTATACTTACCTCTATTCCATTGCTGGCGTCCTCTTCTGCTTCCTCTTTAAAAAGCTTCTGAATTGTCAGTCATCTTGCCAATATCATCTTCCATCCTCAGGTTGTGAGTGTTTCACTTCTCTGACTCTTCCACTTTTCAGTCAATATTTTCTCCTTTCGTCGTTACCTGCATCAATCTTTCTTTTGATTTACTCCTTGCTTAATAAGCAATGGAGTGATACCAAGAAGAATTGTCATAGAATAAATGTTTTAGATCTTTAGACTCTATAATTGCCAGTAATTTTAACATTCATAAGCAGTAGGTAAACAACAAAGAATTTTATTATGCATTTCATCATTAGTTAATTCCCTTACCTAGTGCATGCAAAGAAGTGAAATTTGTGTGAATCTTGGTGTACATGTCAGAAATGATTCATTTGTTTTCATGCAAAACAATTCATAGTCATGTACAAGAAATTGAGTCTTGATTGCTTAAACCTCATTAGTCCTTCATAACTTTATACAAAGTCGTATCCCATATATCCTTTCCATTATTTGCAAGTTGGAAACCCGCATGTAGTCTTCAGATTTTATAAGCACAAAAGAAAGCTATTTAAACATTTGGCATTTTTGTTGTGCTAAGTCACGTTCTTCTATAGTCCAATCGCAAAAGGTATTTTACCCTAACTCCATTAACTAATCTAGTTGGTTTTATGTAACCTTCCTGGACTAGGATCCACATACGATAATCAAGTGACTGTAAGAAAGTAGACATAAGTGTTTTCCAAAAATCAAAAGGTATATTGTCAAACGGTGGAGGTCTAGTTATAGAGAAACCTTCAGGTGTGTTTCGTTTTCTAAATGTAGCCATTTATGTTAATCAAAAAGTAGTTTAAACTTATGATTTGAAACAAAGCTCTGATACCACTTGTTGAGTCTAGTAAATAGGTTTGTTAGACTTAAGTTAATGTCCCAAGGCTACCCAAGAGGGGGGGTGAATTGGTATTTTAAAAAAAAATTTTTAAACCCTCTGAAAATAGAGTTGAACCGAAATAAAATTTTTATTAGATTTTTATAGAAAATGTTTTCAACCACAGAGTTTTTTAAACCAAAAATAAAATGAGTAAAAGTAAAAACAGTAAAGTAAATGATACCAGATTTATAGTGATTTGGTCTAAACGAGACCTACATCCACTCCCTAGAGGCACCCTCTGAGTATTGCAGTAATACCAATAGTGACTCTCCTTTTGCACCCACAGCAAAGGCGAGAGAAACCTTTACAAAACAATCTTTTCACCACTACCCGGTGCGACAGAGAACCATCGTCCTTTTATACAATCCCTAGTATTGGCAGAGAAACCGTCTTGTCCTTTCACACTCTCCTAGTGTGGGCAGAGAACCTTCCATCCTTTCACACTCTCCTACTGTGGGCAGAGAACCCTTCCGTCCTTTCACACTCTCCTAGTGTGGGCAGAGAACCCTTCGGTTGTTCACACTCTCCAAGTATCGGCAGCGAACCCTTCGGCTGTTCACACTCTCCAAGTGTCAGTAGTGAACTAGATCTCATTGATAGATCTTCTCACAAGAAATCTAGAAGGAAGAAAGAAAAGAGTGAAGTAATCCCAATTCAGAAGTAGAAATTCTACCTTTTAAACTCCAGTGAAAACCTTCATGCTCCAGTGGAAGGAATCCTCCTTTGAATGCACTCTTACACTCTCTCCTCGGCTATCTCTCAAGAGGCACGAAGATCAAAATGACAAAAAGATTGGTTGCAGTCTAATTTGGACTATATATATAAAAGACAAGAAAAACCGCCCAAAAACTGCAAGTTTTTAATTCTGTACGCAGTTGATCGTCCCGTACGATCGTGGATCGTCCTGGACGATATTACTTAAAAGCCTTGAAATGAACCAGTTTGTATATGTGTACGAAATATTTTCGTACAAGCTGATCATCCCGTACGAACAAAGTTCATCCGGTACGAACGATTATTACAAGGTCGGTTCCAAAAACTGCAGAAAAACCATTCTAAGTCAGTTGTATCGTCTGGACGAATATTGATTCATCCGGACGAAATTTTTACAGAGACCAGATCATCCTGGACGATATTTAATTTTGTTTGGACGAAATTTTTACAGAGAGCAGATCGTCCTGGACGATATTTAATCTCGTTTGGACAAAAAATTTATAGAGAGCAGATCGTCCTGGACGATATTTAATTTCATCTGGACAAAAATTTTACAGAGAGCAGATCGTCCTGGACGATATTTAATTTTGTCCTGGACGAATAGGACTTAGAAAATTTTTCTTCCCAGTTCCTATTCGTTCCATTTGATCTTAATAGGAGATAACTGTCTGATCATCCCGTACGAACTGATATTGTCCCGTACGATCAGTATAAATTTTATATGATCTCTTTATGTGTGTGTGCATGTTTTTATTCACTCAATTACGATCACTCCCTTTCAAGTTTATTTCAAAGAAAAATACAAGCTTCAAATTCACAAAGTATCTCATGCTGAATTTGTATTTGAAGTCTTCGTAGTCTGGAGTTAGATTTTCCTGAAATATTAGTACACACAAGAGCAAATACAAATCTTCTAAAATTGTTAGGGGATAACTACACATTTGAACAATAATGTTTGGAATCATCAAAACTATACAAGTTGCAAAAATGTAAAACATGCAAATAGCAACTATCTTAACACCCACCTACAAAATCATCAAATGTCAGATATAGGAACCCAAATAGGTTTGGGTCCTTTCTTATGAAAGTAGAATGCAATGCATGTGTGGTATGTTGTGAATCATGCACCTTTAGTCTCCACACCCATTGTGTACTATGGTGAATAGTGCAAGTGTGTGAGATGTGTCCTAGCATGCCACATGAAAAACATCTAACACATGGAAAAGGATTTATTAAATGGTTTGAGTTATAATGCCTCTTCCTAGGTTTTGGCTTTTTATCAAGTGTTGGTGTCATCCGATTTTTCTTAAGTGTATCCAATTCATCTTTTATCCTCAAGTTTTTACTTTTTAAGGCATCATTATCAACCCTCAAAATTTTCTCTATCTCTTTAGATTTCTTAAAATCAGATTCAAGTGAAGTGTGTGAAACTTTTAATGAATCATGCTCTTCAATTAATTCGCAATGCTTTTTATTTAACTCATCAAAATCATCAAGTAGCGCCATATGATTTGAATTAATTATTGAGTGATCTTTAGTCAAAATTCCTTGCTCTTTTTGTAAATTCAAAAATTCCAATTTCAAGCAAGCATGTGTTTTTTTAAGTTTCCTATATGATGCATGAATTTTTTTAGAAACTTCAAGGAGTTGGTCGTAGGAAAGATCACATACCTCTTCTTGATTAAGATCATCATCTTCCATTAAGCACAAGTTTGTTGTATCATCTTCTGGTTCAGTCTTCTATGAATCTGATGTAAATTCGCCCAAAACACATTTTGAAGTCTCTTTTTATCCTTTCTAAACTTGGGTTTCTTGTCACTCGTTTTCTTGCTGATGTGCATCTTAAGTGTAGGGAAATCAGCTTTCACGTGTCCAGGCTTCCTGAATTCATAATAAACCACATCAGAAGATCCTTTAGAATATTTGTTATCCTTACCTTTTCTCCAATTTTGATGATGCTTTTGCTTCTTCCTTAGAAAGCTTTTGAATTTCCTTGTGATTAAGGCAATGTCATCACTCTCAAACCGAGAAGAATAAAAGTTCGGGTTGTTGGCCTTCAATGCCACAGTTTTCTCTTTCTTTTTCTCACCTGCATCAAGATTTCTTTGATTCACCCCTTTCTCGTAAGAAATGTGAGAGCTAAGGAAGTTATCAATCGAATAAGTGTTCAAATCCTTAGATTCAGTGATTGCAGTAATTTTGGCATCAAAAGAGGAAGGCAAGCATCTCAAAATCTTATTTACTTTCTCATAATTTGAAAGTTCTCTTCCTAAGACATGCAAAGAAGTTACAATTTGAGTAAACCTTATATGCATATCAGAAATTGATTCAGAAGGTTTCATACGAAAAAGTTCGTAGTCATGCAAGAGAATATTTAAATGAGATTATTTCACTTCATTGGTTCCTTCATAAGTAATGCAAAACCTATCTCAAATCTCTTTTCCAATAGAGCCAGTAGAAACACGCATGTAATCCTTAGACTTTAAAGCATAGAAAAAATAGTTCAAACATTTCGCATTAAGTTGAGCTAAATCTCTTTTATCAAAAGTCCATTCAGTAAAAGCCACTTCAGTTTTAATTTCGTTAATTTCACGAGAAGGTGGAGAATATCCTTCTTTAATAAGCATCCACATGCGATAGTCAGTTGATTGCAGAAAAATAAATGTTAGGGTTTTCCAAAGATCAAAAGGAAGGTTGTCTAACAAAGGAGGTCATGTAATAAAATATCCTTCAGTGGTATTACGATTCCCAAAGTTAGTCATGGATCAAATTCAAAATTTTTTCAAACTCAGTTTTTATGAATTTCGCTCTGATACCACTTGAAAGTTCGTTAGGGATTTTAGGCCATTAAGAATTAGCCTGAGGCTAACCAAGAGGTGGGGGGTGAATTGGTATTTTGAAAAAATTTTAAACAAAAAGATCATTTATCACAAACCAAAGTCACCGCAGAAAAACAAGTGCGAAAAATTAAACTGCGGAAGCAGTAAAAAAGAACACAATAGGTTTATAGTGGTTTGGTCAACTCGACCTACGTCCACTCCTCGGAGGCGCCCTACGAGTATTGCACTGCAATCGTATCTCTTCTTTAGCCCCCACAGCTAGGCGGAGAAGCCCTTACGAACACCTCCTTTTTGCCACCCCGGCAAGGCAGAGAACCTCACTCCTTTTGCTTCCTCCTAAAGAAGGTAGAGAACCTCGATCAATCGCTGAAGCTTACCTCTCCCAACCCTTCCAAGGACAAGATACTCTAAAGGAAAAAGAAGCGGAACAATGCTTGGAGTTACCCTTGTGAATCCCCTCACAAGCCCCCCATCATAAGATCCTCTCTCTCTCTCTCTCCCCCCTCTCTTTCTCTCCTTTAAGTTTTCTCAGGTCAAGACAACAGCAAAAGATGTTCAAAAATGTTGAACAAGAGCTCTTATAAAGAAGGCTCAAAATAGCTCAATAATTGCAAGTTGTCGACCTTGTCGTCCAGGACAATAAGCCTATCATCTTGTACGACCAGTTCAAATCATAGATGATCGACCAGAACACCGCTCAGAAAATGAACTAGACTATTAAAAATTTGCTTGATCTTCCAGGCCGATCTCACGATCATCCCAGCCGATCTCACAATCGTTCAGGCCAATCAGTTCAAATTAGAGGAAAATCATCTTGAGCATCGCCCGAAATTTGAGCTGGCCGATCCAGATCGGCCAAAACACTGCCAGGAATTTGAGCTGGCCGATATTTATCGTCCAGAAGCAACTAAGGTTTTTTGAATAGATCATCCAGGACGATATGACTGTATCAATCATCCTTAATTTCTTCCTTGATTGTCGGATCAATTTAGGCATAATTGTGCAATATCGTCCAGGTCAATCCATGATCGTCCTGGTCGATTTCCAAAAATACAGAATACATAAATTGATTATGGCAGCTATTTCTTTCTATTTTGAGCCTATCGTCCTGGCCGATACATGTATCGTCCAGGCCGATCGGCTAATGATGGTTGTCTTAATTAAGAAATCCTGATTAGAGTTTCTGTTTTGAACTCGATCATCCAGGACGATATAAATATCATCCGGGATGATGAAAGTAAAAAACAGAAATTCTAAATCACTCAAGTGTGTATGTGTGTTGGGTTACTTGGCATTAGTCACGTCAAATATTAAAATTGACTCAAGAAAGGGAAAAAGAAAAAAACAAACTAACTCATTAGACCTAGTCTACCTAATCTTGAGCTGATTCTTATTTCTGTCCGATCTTTGAGTCCTGAAATGTCAGTAGTAAAAGGCAGTTGAAGAGAAGCAAGAGTGTTTTCTAATCATCAAAACATAATCAATGAAACCAAATTTGCAATAGTTTCAATGATTGAATGCCACAAGCTAACTTGATAAGTTAATGAGTTCTTTTAAGAACCTAAATGAACACAAAATCTCACAAGAATGTATTTTTCTAAAAATACTTATCAAATTCATAATAAGACATATATATATATACTTGGAATAACCCTTGAAGATAAGTAAATATATTAATATATCTTTAAAATGACATAAACACTAACGAAAAAGAGTCACCACATTTTTAAAATAACAAAGTGAGCATATTCAAAGTAGTGACAAGATTTAATGTATTTATACTTCCTAAACCTCAAAACAAGTTCCCACATATAATATGTCATTGCCATGTCCATTTCCCATTTAATTTTCTTGAAACTTAGCAAATACATACTTATTAATGAGCATCTTTAATTACCTCCTTACTAGTTATGAAATTCCAATAAGATTAATCACAACAATTATTTTGATGACATGGACTAGACTTTGACTATTTGAATCCTTTTATTCTTTTTAAGATCAGCCCATTTCTCTTCGATTTACACATTTATGCTTTCCTTGAAACATTTAACTCTAAGTTCTTAAAATTGGGCCCTCCTAGGAAACAACAAAAAGATTTTGACTTCATTTTCATATTCATGTCATCATTTCCAACTCATTAATATATATATATATATATAATATATTATAAATTATAATATATATATATAATACTCATTATCTTTATTAGTTATCCTCCCTCTCTCTATCTCATCTCCATTCACTCTTGCCCTCACCTACTTACCTCCATTATAACATAAATGCCTTTCTCTACATTCTCTCATTCCCTCTAAAATGCCTTTCTGTCTTCTCTCATTCCCTCTCTCTCTCTCTCTCTTCTCTCTCTCATCTCTCTCTCTCTCTCTCTCTCTCTCTTCTCTCTCTCTCTCTCCTCTCTCTCTCTTTCTAGATTTCACTTTTGCCCCCTCTCTTGCTCTCTCTCTTTCATTGTCTCCCCATCTCTCTCTTTCCCAATCTCTTCTCTCTCTCTCTCTCTCTCATCCTCTCTCATAAAATATCCCTTTAACTTTCCCTCTCTCTGAAACACACACACACACACATAATTAGTCTTCTCTATCTCACTCTTGCAGTCTCACTTCCTCTTTCCCTCTATCTCTCTCTCTCTCTCTAATTTTATCTTAGTCCTCTCTCACTATCCCTTGCTTTCTCTATCACCCTCGCACTCTCTCTGTCTTCACTCTCTATTTAAATATCTCTCTCCCTCTCCCATTATACCATATCTCCTTCTCTATCACTCTTGTTCTACCACACTCTTCCTCTTTCTATATTGTTTCCATCTCTTTTTACAACTCTCTCTCTCCCTCTCTCCCTGTCTCTTTAATATCTCTCTATCTCTTTTCATTTCTTTATCTTCTCTATTACTTATTTTTTCCCTCCTAGGAATCAGTCTCTTTTTGTTGCTCTCTATCTCACCCACATATCTCCCTCTTTCTCTATTTGGTCTCTCCCCTTCTCATTCTCTCTCTAGCTTTCACTATCTTCCAAAAAAAAGATGTTGCACACCCAACCCCTCAAGATATATCTCTCTTTATTTTTTTATTTTTCTCTCTATCTTCTTTTCTTTTATTGTCTCTTCCTCTTTCACTTACTCTTTTTTCCACTCTCTTTTTCTCTAACGCCCTCCCTATCCCTTTAAAACATCTTATCTCAATCTCTCACCCTTTCTTTCCTAGCTTCTCTTCTCTCACTTTCTCACACACATTATATCTCCCTCTCTCATTGTATCATTCACTCTCTTCTACTCTCTATTCTTCCCACCCTTTCTCACTCTATGTTAGTCATGTTCTCTCATTCTATCTCTCCCTCTCTAAATCTTTATATCTCTTACACTTTCTTCCTCTTATTCTCACTAAATCTCTCCCTCTCTTGCTCTCACCCTTTCTTATTCTTTATCTCTCTCTCTTCTCTTTCTCTCATTATCTTTATCATGTACACTATCTTTATCACTTTATATCACTCCCTCTTTCTCTCTATCTCCTCCTCTCCATTCATTCTCTCCCTCACCCTCTATACCTCCTTATAAATAAATCTATTTTTCTTTTACTCTCATCCCTTCTTTCTCCCTCTATTTCTAGATCTTACTCTCTATGCATCTCTTGCTCTCTCACTTTCACAATCTTTGAACTCTATCTTTTGCCCTATCTTCTATCTCTCTCTCATTCTACTCTCTCTCCTTATATTAACCCTTCAATCATGCTCTCTAACTCACTTTCCCACACACTCTCAAACTCTCTCCCTCTCACTTGCTTAACTTAACCGAACTAAAGATAATTCTCATTTAAAATCCTCCAACTAATAGAATAACTGAAAAAATAATACCAGGCACTAAGATATGGAATACCCAGACCCCAAAAACACTTTGGCTTACACACATCGTTTCATGCAATAATCTGCATTTTCTTAGCATTAACATTATCATGAAAAAGAAATAAATAGAAAACATTATAAGTTTAACAAAAAAAATATGAATAACAATACCTCTAATCCAATAAGTTATTTAATTGATAATAGTAAATTTAAGAAATCGAAGTCTTCTCGTAAATGAGAGCTTCTTAGCCTTCCAATAAGAAAACAAATTAATAACTTTATTAAGCAAAGATTTAAAATCAGATCCAATAAGCCTTTTGGTAGAAATTCGAAGACCCAAATGTTTCATTCTATGATGAGAATTAGAAATATTTTAAATCTAACAAATAGTATCAGCAAAAATAGTAACCATGTTAAAAATTGCCAAACTTTTATTATGATTAACAAAGAGAGTAGAACAAAGAAAGAAATAATCCAAAATATCCTCTAATATCTTCACATTTAAAGCCAAGGCTTTTCCAAAAACCAAAACATCATCTACATAAAGTAAATGAGAAATAAAGTTATTAGCAACCGCTATTCCCTCAAAATTAGTATCAAAAGATATATCATATGTCAAATTAGGAGATTGCATCCATCACTATACAAAATAACTAAGGAGATAGAAGACAACCTTGACGAGAAGAGGAGAAAAATAACCCTTCTAAGGAACCTTTAAGAGAAATAGAAAAGAAAATTTCTTCAATACAATCTTTAATCCAAGAAATAAAGCAATCAGGAAAATCATTTTGAGGTTGTTTATATAGAAAAAATCTAGTAACAATATCGATAGAGTTATGAATTTCAAGTTTATAATAGAAATTTTTAAAACTCACTTAGTCTTCTTTGGGAAAATTAAATCAACGATGATCATTATCGTCAGATTTGATCAATTAATAATATGTGATATCTTTTCTCTTGGGAAGATATATCAACTAATTTTATAACTTTTACTATGAAGATAATGATGTTTAATCCATGTTATAATATATAAATATAGTTAGAACTTCATTTTGACCCTTCGGGGTCATATGTAGTTCTTCTTTATATTTGGCTAACGATATTTTGAATGTAATTTATAATTCTAAATAAGAACCCCATTAAGAAACTTTTTTTTTCACTTTTCGAGGTGGTATATCATTTCTGATGGTTCGTTATATTTTAAAATTAAAATTTAAAAGGTAATTTTAAATTTCTTAAGGAAATTTAAACATTTTTCAAAACTAAAAAAATTTCAATCAAATAGGGTTGTTATTACACCATTGAAGGTGTTAAACTTTATCAAAGAATACCCTTTCAGGTACGACACTTAGTCGTATTTGATAGGATACGGGCAACCCTTTCACATGAATTTCTTAGCCTGATCAATGGTTATGATAGTCTTAATCTTTTCTATGATTATTCCCTTTAACTGTATAGCCATTATAAGCTCTGAGATACTGATAATGTTTTGAAGATTAGGCTGGCAAATAACATTCTTCACCTCATGACCACCTGCAAGGTTGCCTTGTACTCTTGAGACTTAAGGTGCTTGGAGGTTTTGAAGGTCGACCAGAGTAGACGGCGCAGGTCCTGCGAGAGCAGTTCTCTGCATCATTACTACCATTTAGGCCATCACCTTAGTCATGTTTTGGTTTAGCTGATATATTTCCCTGTCCTTGGATCTTATTTGTCATCTCATTTATCACTGCATATCGATAAGCGTGATGTCTTCAACATTGAAGGGATTCCCATTTACCTTTTCTTCTCATCCTTCTGAGGAGTGACCACCTCTATCGGTGACTGACCCAATCTCATGGTAGTATCAATGCACTTATCTAGGTGGTGGCTACCAATCTCCATTATCTTCACCGGCATCATAATCAGCATTATTATCAATATTGACATGCATCACCAAGTAAACTATATTGACATCTATAGTGTACTCTTCTTCTTCATCCACTTCTTTTTAGATTCAATTTTTTAGTGGTGGCACCTCTAAATCTCTAGTTCTTAATTTGGCAAGAAGATATCTTCAACCTATGGGCTACGTTTGAAGTTGACATCTACCTTAACTGGGTTGGTGATTAACGGGATCCCCTAGAAGATTTTACAAGGGGGAGGTGAATGTCATCGTGTGTTACTTCTTTAGCTTCACAGTGGAGTTACCATTTTAGGCCCACAAACCAATTCCAAGTAGGAATGTTTACTTTTGGTTCTTAGAATGGCAGGTTTGATGGGTGGACAGGTAGTTATTGGTGAGCTTGGAGCTCAACATTCTTCTTTCTTCTCTGTCCTCTTGTCAGCTTTCCTCTAGATGAGGAAGCTTCAGCATTATGCCTTCCAAACATGACAGGTTTGTTAGGTAAAGCAATGGTATTGGCAGTCCCACTTTGTAGCTGATGTATTATCTTGAAGGTATGTTTTACTTTCCATTTTTGATATGAAAATGGTTGATTTCAAATATATTAATGATGTATATACTCAAGATTATGATTTTGGTGATATTTTCAATGCATGCAAAAAAGTGGCATTTAGTATGTTTATAAGCACGAAAGCTTTTTATTTGAGAACTGATTATGAGAGAAGCCCATGGTGGTGGTTTGATGGGACATTTTTGTTTAGCTAATATTTTAAGGAATTTTGCATGAACATTTATTTGGCCTCATATGAAATGTGATGTGGAAAGAATTTGTGAGAAGTTTATAATATGTAAATCGGTTATGACTAAGTCAAAACTCCACCTTTTCCTGTACCTAATGAACCTTGGTTTGATATTTCAAAGGATTTTATTTTGGATTTACCTAGGACTAACTATGGGAGAGATTCAATCTTTTTTTAGATTTTCAGAGAATACACTCTTGTTGGATTTTGTGTCCCTCTTGGTTTTAAAAGAAATCCTGAACCAACATGTTAGTTTTGTGGGGTTCAATCATCAAAAGTTCAAAACATATCACCTTGAGTTCTTCGGAGATTCTTATGTTTTCTTGGTGTAGTGTTTCAATCCTCCATAGTCTTAACTCTTTTCATCTGTTATAGTGACAGGTAAAGGCTCATTAAACCTTTCTTTAAGATCTTGGGTTCCAACACATCTTTGTTATTGAGTTTCATTACATTGTTGGTGTATTTCATATCACTATCTCTCACCATCTCTCCCTCACTATCTCTTATTCTGTCTCCTATTTCTCTCTCTTAACCTACTTTTTTTTAAAATATACATCTCACTAAATCTCTCTCTCTCTCTCTCTCTCTCTCACTCACACACACACACACACACACACACACACTTTTTTGTCATCATGGAACTGATTTAATTTTCTCATATTTAACTTTTTTGGCTTCAACAAGTCCTTCATTGAAAAAATATCAGTGTCATCAATTCGGTTAGAGCACCATTAGATTAATTCTTTTTTTACTATCACAGTGCCACCACTATCATCACCACGATGCCCGAGTCAAGTATTTGAATTAAATATAAATTCTTTTGGCTAAATTAATGATGGGGCTGGCCATTTTGTTATTTAAAAATAGTCTAAGACGAAGTTTAGAGAAAGTGTGAGTGTAAGTCAATGAAATCAATTTTAGTGGAAAGGGAGTTTGTAATTGTGTTGTAAAGAACTTCATGGTGATATTTATCCTTAACTTACCTCTTATACTTTTTCTCTCTCTCTCTCTCTCCATCTCACTTGCTTTCTCTTTCCCTCTCTCTTTCTCTCCCTCTCTCTATCTCCCATACACCCTCTCTCTTTCTCATTCACAATCTCTCACTCTCTCCTTATCTCTCACTAACACTCTCCCCTACTCACTATCTATCTCCCACTCTCTGTTTCTTACTCTCTCTATCATATTCTCTGTCCCTCCCTCTCACTCTGTCTCCTTCTCTCCTATAATCTCTCTCTCTCTCTCTCTCTCTCTCTCTCTCTCTCTCTCTCTCTCTCTCTCTCACTCTCTTACCTCTCTCTCTCTTTATATAATCTTCCACCCTCCCTTATTTACACACACTCTCTCTCCTACCCTCTCTCCACTTTCTTTCTCTCATTCCTCAATTTTTTTTCTCTTTCTCCCTCTCCCTCTCCCTCACTCATTAATTTTTATCTTTACCTTCCATCAAATTTTGTTATACTCCATCTCTTCTTTAAACATCTCTTATCTATCTTTCATTCTTTGTCACTCTAAGACCTCTCTTTTATTCTCCTTCTCTCCAGCCCTCCCATCCCTCCCCATCCCTCCCCTATTTTTCTCACACAACACATTATATATATAACCCTCTCTTGCACCACACTGCTCTCTCCTCCCACAATACCCTCTACATCTAATTATCTTGCTCTCTCTACCCTTCTCTCTTTCTAGATGAGGTTTCTGTAGTTTAGGTTTGAAATCTACATATGAGGAGGTGATTGTTATATACGTCTTGGTGGGTAAAAAGTAGAGTATTTGATGGAGGTAATGGTGGGGATCAAAGTAATTTGGGTTGTAACTGGAGCATGGAGGCACATTTGAAAGGTAAGAATATCATGTGTTCCTATAATAAAACAATTATGGGGTGAGGATCAAGGAATGATAGTGTAAACAATATATAAAGAAAGTCAAGGGTTTATTTTCTAATTAACCTGGTTTTCTTCAGTTGAAACATTAGTAGTTATTTTTCAATACAAGAAGTTATAAGGAGGTGGAAATTAATAAGGTGGGGAGAAAGTAGGTGGGATGATGGAGTTATAAAAAATTTAGTAAGAGCAATTTCCTAGTAAGGGAGTTCAGGTAAAACAAACGACAACATTTTATCGGTTGTACATATTACTGGTAATGTAGTTGGATTAAATTCAAAAGGAGGTATTGTCCAGTAACCATAATCCACACATGACTCCTACTCCTGATCGGCTCCGGCTTGCATGATATAACCGAGGATCCCACGATCGTGTAGCCACCTACACACATAGCACAAAACAACGAAACCATCCTCATTTTGGGGGGAGACCCTCTCAAACACAGGAATACAAAGGGAAAGAGCAACAAAAGAGGAAGGGGATTCGACACATACCTCTAACGTCGGAACCGCATATGACCTCCCACCAGACTTGATTTGCCGCTCTGGTTTTTGACTCTTACCTTGTCGGCCAACTCCAGCGCCTACTCTAGCCGACCCAACTTACACCTCACCGTATCTCAGCCTTCGTGCCTGATCTTGTGCCCTAGCTGACGCAAATCTCCCTCCTCAAGCCGCAAATGCCGACTCCTGCTCCCAGAGCCTAAGACAATGCTGACCCCGCCAGCCAACACTGACCACGCTTCTGCCTCCCCCTCCGCCGTGCGTGGCCTCCGACCCTAGCCCGATCGGGGCTCTTCCCAATTTCTCTATTTCCCTCTGTCTCTCCATATTATACATATCTATTATTACAGTATATAATAATAATAATTTATATTCTATTATATTATAATAAGTATATTTTATATATAATATTATTTTGGAAAGGGCAAATGCCCTCCTTACCTCCCGATGCCAAGGAGAGGACGTTCGGAGGCTGCTGAAAATTTCTCAAAATTTTATTACTCAGTCAAATTTTCTACAAGCAACCAGAATAAAATTATATGCAATAAATCATCATAAATTGGAGCTTTCAAAGATCAATTCCGGGACCCAATAGCATCCTGAAGACCCTAGCCGTCGATTTGCTCTGATCGAGTGAACTTGTAAGGGAAAATGCCCTCCTTACCTCCTGGTGCCAGGTAGGGGACGTCGGGAGGCCGTTGAAATTCCTCAAAAATTTTGGTACTAAGCCAAATTTTGAAATTCAATATTCGATAATATTTGACAAGCAATCATTTCCAATCAAAGCTTCTGAAGACCAAAGCTCCTCTCTGTTGATTCGCTCAAGTCGAGTCAGCCACTCTTTACCTCCCGACACCATGGAGGGGATGCCGGGAGGTTGCCGAAATTTTCTCAAAAGTTTTTGACTCAGAAAATTTTTGGACTTATTCGAATTTTTGAAAAGATTAAAAATACTCAATTAATTAAATAAATAATCAATAAATTGAATAATCTAATTTAAATAAAATCATATTATTAATTAATTAATATTCTAATTAATTAAACAAAAAAGGATTTTTAAGTATGTATGAAGACATGAAGGAAGTCCCAGGGTTGATTCGGTCACCCAAAGCCCTTGGTCGTCGAGCTTATCCGACCAAGGGATTGGTGACTTGAAGACCTAATCTCCTTTCCGTTGATTCACTCCGCCTGAGTCAAGCCACTCTTTACCTCCCAACTCTGGGGAGGGGACGTCGGAAGGCTGCCAAAAATTGGAACAAATCAAAGGACCCTCAACGTCTTGATTTGGAACAAAATTAATTATTTTAAATGATTTAAAAAATATATGATTAATTAATAATTATTCTAAAAAATAAATTAATATTAAAAAAGAATGAGACCCACCATTCTAATCTTTTATCTTGATGAACTGGATTAATTGCAATCAAATTTCAATTTGCTAGGCATATTCCATTAAATCTATTATTCTATACAACTTTCTTCAATAACCACTTTATCTTATTTCCCTCAAGAATTAGTGATATCATTATGATCTTCATTAAATTTGATCAAAAAGTAATTTGTTATTATCATTTACCTCATGATTATATATTGGTTTTAAAAGAACTCTTAAGATCAAATAGCCTTAATGCAGTTCATCCAGATAAACAATTAACTATGATCATTCAAAAAGAAAAAAATGTTAATTAAGAAATCTCATGGAAACTAAACATCTAATTTTTTTTGGAAAAAATATGCAAAGTTTGACATGTCCTTATAAGTACAGGTACCCGAGTTGTAGGCATAGATTAAATATCATTTTATTCTAATGCAAGATCTTGTGCATGTCATTATATTTTGACATTCTAAAATTGACGAATTTCATCAATAGGTCTTCAATAAGTAGTAAATTAAGAGAATCATGGTACTCTATTCCTTTGCTTCATATTATGAATTTAACTCACAAGATCATTTACAAAATGTGCATCTAATTAGCAAGACATAAATCAATATCTATCACCTAAAAAATGCTTTGGTAGAACAGAAAGTTAAGATAAGTAAATGAATGCTTTTAGTTGTTTGATTCACTAAAATTATTCATTCTCTTTCTCCATCAGTTATCCTTATTTGTCATTGTATTTGCTTTGCAATAACTTAATCTACATCCTACCATATTTTATTTTTCATGTCTATGTTGAAATTGGATGATTTAATTATACATTTTTTTGCTTAAAGTTGAATTTTGCTGTTACAAAGATGGTTGAGCCATTGGAAGATGTTGCTGAACTCCATGAAATTAAAAAATATACTGATGTCCTGAAAGCACTTTTTGTTAATTAGTACATTATGTCTACTATTGCAGAAGATTCAAAAAGAAAGAAGAAATTATGATCCTCAATGAAATATACAATGCGACACATATCTTTATAAGTTATATAATGGACTTGATTCTAACTGTGTTGACATGGTACACATGAGTCGAGCATCATTTTTAAAATTATTTGATTTAATGCGTACACGAGGATTGTTGTTAGACATAATGAATGTTCGAATAGAGGAACAAGTTGCTTTGTTTTTACATAGTGTTCGTAATCGAGTCATCTGATTTACCTTTCATCGCTCTGGTGAAACTGTGAGTAGGTACTTCAAAGCTGCATTACATGCAGTAGGGGAGTTACGCAATGAGTTTATTAAGCCTCCACCACTTGGAACTCCATATAAGATTAAATCAAGTAATAGGTTCATGGCATTTTTCAAGGTATAATCAATTTTTATTCAATTAAAATATTTCTTTGTATTACGGAATCCTAAATATACTTTTTTGTGTTGTTTAGGATTATATTGGCGCGATAGATGGAACTCGTATTAAAGCTAGGGTTCCAAAAGAGAACGAAGCCACATTTAGATGAAGGAAACCATATCCAACACAAAATGTTTTAGCAGCAGTAGATTTTGATTTAAGAATCACATACGTGCTTGCTGGTTGGGATGGTTCTACTCATGACGCAGTAGTACTTAAAAATGCATTAGAAAGATTAGATGATTTACGTGTCGTAGAAGGTAAATATTATCTAGCTGATGGTTGCTATTCCACACAAAATGGTTCTATTTCACCATATCGTGCAACAAGATATCACTTGAAGGAGTTCAGTTCTATTCAACCTACAAATTCAAAGGAGCTTTTTAATCTACGGCATTCCTCATTACGCACTACTGTTGAGTGTGCATTTGGTTCCTTGAAAAACCGTTTCACAATTATAAAATGTGAACCCTACTTTTCTCTACAAAGTCAAGTTGAAATTGTGATTTCCTGTTGCATACTGCATAATTGGATAATTACATAAGGTGACAATGAGTTCATTCAATCCAAGGATGAATGGGCTAGGAGTCACTATAGAAGAAGAGATCAAGCAGCTGTAGATGATTCGCGAGAATGGCTAGATAAAAGAGATGAAATTGCTTAATTCATGTGGACTTGTATGCAAAATGATGGATATTAGATTTGTTTCTTTACTTTTTTTTTTGAATTTACATGTGACTTTTATCCGTCTATAGATTGATTACAGAATGATGTGCTTATTATTATTTGTTATTATTTGATTCTTTTGTGAACTAGTTAAGTTGTAGTTTCGTTAATGCTTCTTTTGTGAACTATAAATTGTTTGTTAAGCCATGTTTGTGAAAAACACTTAAAAAACTTTAATAGAATGAATTCGTCAAAAACAGAGATGAATGGTAATTCGAAAGCAAAGAGGACAAAATTTTTTGGAGCTTAAAACCTGAATGGATAATTGGATTGCTTCAAATAATGATGGAATATGTAAATGAAAATATGCGAAGTGCATAAGGATTCAAGGACTCTGTGTATCAAGGTGCAGCCCAAAAAATGAAAGAGAAGTTTGGAATAGAGGTGACAGGTGAGCAATGCAAGAACCAAATAAGGCATCAAAGAAGTGTGTGGAATCACATTCAGGAGTTAAATAAATTCAGGTGTATATTGGGATGAAATAAAGAAAATGATAGTCATGGGTCAAGAAGAATATGCATCACATATTCAGGTATTACTTTAATCACTTCATTTAAATTGATATTTATTTGGTTAACAGCTTATTCTTTATTCCTTACAGGCTTTTTCCAAGGATGATGCTTATTTAAACATTACAATTGCAAATTACGTAGAGTTAGAGATAGTATGTGGTATTGGACATGCAACTGGAGCATGGGCGAAATCTGAAAAATTTTCAAACTCCACTTGGAACTCAACAAATACATTTAAGCGATGATGAACCCTCACAATTTATGTATATTGGTGCAAATAGATCAATGGATACTGAGTGGTCTGATATGCAAGTTATAAAAGATTCTACTGGAACAACAAAGAAACCGCTACCTTCATATGGTATAGGAGGTGGGTGGCGTGAAAAGGAAGTCTAAAAAATCTGCTATTGATCAAAATATCCGTGAGAGTGTTTCTTTGATGGCCGATTATGTGAATGAAGTTTTTAACGCTATCAAGAGCTCAATAACATCTCCAAAACAAATTCGGAGTATGTATAATGAACTACTATTTGAGTTAACAAGTATTCCTAGATTCTCAGAAGAAGATGTTGATACGTATATGATAATTTATCAAAAACTCCCACACTGATATCATCTTTCCTTTCAAATCCTATAGATTCGAAGGCTAGATGGATGCGTAAAGAGTTAGGAAACTGATTGAAGTTATTGAAGATTTGCATATCTATTTAAGTTGTTATAACTATAAACTTTTTTGGTGTTAATTTGTTGAAATTATAACTGCGAACTATGGTTATATTTTTATCTTTTGTTTTTTAATTGTACATTTGCACTAAATTTCTTTGATTGTGGTTTAGCTTGAGAAGCAAACGTTTCTACATATCATTGAATTCATTGGACGTTCTCATGTGTAATGGGATTAAGGAGACATTTAAATTAAGATCATGACATTTTTGTCAAGTGATAGTTATTGGCATCAATGCTCAACTACATGATAGCATGTAAGGGTATCTTTGGCCAAGCATTACATTCTGTCTATCATATGAAGGTAAATCCAACTTAAATGGAGGTTTGTGTCATGGTTGGACATGAATATCCTCATCTTCATCTGTCTTCTCCCATGTATCTTCATCTGCCTCCTCCTGTGCATATTCACTCACCTTTGTTGAGTACTATTAATTAAGAAAAATGTTGAGTAAGGTTAGAATGATTTTATTCTCGATGGATGTAATCATTGGATTATAAAACTCATCTTTTATCTAATTTGGTTCAGGACATTCTAATATAATTTTTATCCCATAAATAATATCTAATCATCAATTTGTGCTTATTATTAATATTAATATTATTATTATTGAAGGTGCAATCAGCAGGAAGCGTTCAAAGGACACACTCATCCTTTCAGCAGTTATTGAGCCTGCACTTTTTTTCTGATCATCTACTGATCTTGAACTGTAGTTTTCATTCCATGAGATCAGCCGTGTAAAGTTGTTAGCATGGATGAAATGCACAATTGCACCATACAATTCCCATTTTAATCGAAGAGAATCGAAATCCAAATCTAAACGTTCTTGGCATTTGTGTGAAAGCCTTTTGACATTTTTTATATTTGAGGTAGCTTCAGACATTTTGCTTCTATTTTGTCCTTATACATTTGATTTATTATGCAAACTTTGGCAAGTTGCATTGAAAACAATGTGGGTATAAGCAAAAGGCCATGATCGACATGTGGATATCATCTTCAGTAGTAGAGCTCAAGGATTATGATCTTGTAGGGGGACTGATTAGTATCTACTTCTTTACTTTTTAATTTATTGATTTCATTGCAGAATCTGAGACAGAAGTGTTTGGCAATTGCTTTAATGTTTATTACAAATTATGGCAAAAGTTTTAAGAAAATTCAATCATTCAGATGTATATATATTAATTCAGGTTTTTCATTTTTACTTTTTCTGTAGGAAAATGAGGGAAACCACACATACCAGTCTAATAAGGAATTCAGAGGACATAGGTACAGCTGGTTCTTCAACGAGACCTTCCAACTTGACAATTAGCAACAAGAGTTCATTTCATAGGAACATCCCAACTACCAGGGAAAAAGATGAGTTTTTAAAGGAGTAGAGCAATCACAACTAAAATTATTTACAGAGAAGTATATATATCCTTACTAAATATTATCTGCTTGTCAATTTTTTCTTATGGAACGTGATATGGTATCACTATCAAGTGCAGGTCCCATGCACCTTGTATCTCATGTATAAAGCTTGTGATTGAAACAAAAAAGTTTTGTAGTAATAAATTGCCCATTCAGCCTCTTTTTCTTCAATGATCAAAAAAATTTTCATTATCATGATGATGATTGTCTATATGCAGCCTTTGTCTTTGATTTTGTTCCATGTGAATGTGGTTCTACTTCTTATTTTTTATTTTCAACGTCTCTTGGATTTTAAAGCATCTCTTGATACAATATTGGAAGAAAGTTTCTCTAGAAATGAAGCTTTTTCAAATACCATAAAGGATTCAGTGTGAAGATTTGGTTCCATGTCTCTTGGTTATAATTGTTTTTTTCGCTAAATTAAAGAAAGAAATCTGTTTAAAATTTTTAATTTTTTACAAATTTTTTCGTAAAAACATTACTTGAAACATAAAAAATTTAAATTTTCAAAGAATTTTAAATTAAAATTTCTCTCAAACACATGTATATTTTCGTCTATTGCAACACTACTAAATTAATACACAGAATAATTTTATATCTTATAATCTAAAAAAACTTTATAATAAGATTGTTCAATAAATGAATATACTAATTTATATTTTATTACATCAAATAATACTAATTATTATAAATACACTGTTTTTATAAATACACAAGTTGTAATGCTAAAATAAATTATTATAAAAAAAATCGATTTTACTTTACTCTAGATCTACAAAACCAAACAACGGAAACAATTCTCCTTCGTTTATTTTTGCAGACAAACAAACAGGTGTAAAGTATTCAGAATGCACTACATTTACTTTACATTGCATTTACTTTATACTGCATTTCTTTTTCAGGCAACCAAACAGCTCCTTAATACAAAATAAAATCACTTAACTACTAAAGACAAATAAAAAAAACATCAAGCATTTTTTATTAAAAACTCACCGTGAAAGAACAGATCCAACAATAGTTGCAAGAGAAACAACATATTCTGGAAAGCTAGCTCGCATTGTCCGTGTTGATTCAGATGAAGCACTAGCCAGGTATGCAGCACACTATACTCAGAACAGAGGATAGAAAAGATTAATTATGGTGATGAAAAAATTTGGTAAACTATTATAACGAAAACATACAAGTGACCACAAAATAATGAAAATGTCGGCTATTTAAAAACTCTCAAAGATAAGCTGAAAATTACATCCTTCAAATTCATGTCCTGTGTAAGAGCTAGGGATGATCTTTTCAAAGCATATCAATAGTATTCCCCCAAAAATCTCTGAATCTATATCAAGTGAAAATAGCATAAGACAAACCTGATGAGCCGTTGAACCAATGCAAGGTTGGCTGCGGGAGAACTCAGTCCAAGAAGTTGGAAAATTTGTTGAAGCAGAAGAAAGGTGCCTAACATTGAAGTATATTTTGCCTACTAGCACTAATGCCATGAAAGTGATGTCATTAAAGGAGAACAGAAGTTACATCCATCCGAAATAGAAAAGATGACAAGAAAGGACAAATTCATAATATGAGAAATCATAATATGAAAATAAATTTATACCATCTCCTCCCTTGTAATCAATGAAAAGTTTAGGGTTATTTTCAAAATTTCTCAAGATAATTTCTATGTATGAAATAATTTAATATGAATATATTTTTTTTTCAAATAAAACGTGACATCAAGTGTATATATTTATATATTTATGTCATGGCTCTTAATAACAATAGTTTAATTAGACGTGTATCAAATGTATATTAATATGATTTTAAAAATTAAAAGGAATAACAAATAATATTATTACATTTAAATGATATTTTATTTTTTTAAATGATTGTTTTATTTTTATATTCAAAACTAAGAATTGAAGTTTAATTTATGAATATAAGCATATAAAAAATGAACTTCCCATAGAAAATCTGGCTTATTATGTAATCATCACAAGCAATTCATTAATCCATATAACACAAGGTTAACATTGTTGTAGGGATGTTTTGGCATGCACACAATCCTAACTTATCCAAAATCAAAATAAAATGATTAAAAATTCACCCATCAGTAATTCCTCCAACATTAAGGAGAAATTCATAATTTGAGAAATCATAATATGAAAATAAATTTATACCATCTCCTCCCTTGTAATCAATGAAATGTTTAGGGTTATTTTCAAAATTTCTCAAGATAATTTCTATGTATGAAATAAATTAATTTGTATATGTTTTTTCAAATAAAACATGACATCAAGTGTATATAATTATATATTTATGTCATGGCTCTTAATAACAATAAATTAATTTGTATATTTTTTTTCAAATAAAACATGACATCAAATGTATATTAATATGATTTTAAAAATTAATAGGAATAAAAAATATATTATTACATTTAATTGATATTTTATTTTTTAAAACGATTGTTTTATTTTTATATTTAAAACTAGGAATTGAAGTTTAATTAGTATGCATATATAATTTTATTATTCTAAAGTGAATGGGACTTTATACCTCATAAAAAAAAATCATTCAATAAGGAACAAATTTTGATATAGTATTGGAATAAAAAAAAAAAAATTTAGTGTCCAAACGTCAATTCAAATAATTTTTTTTTTCATTTAAGCCAATTAAGTCAAATTCATGCACTCATCACATACGCAAGCTTCAAACCCAATACATCTTTGTTGGAAGACAAAGCTTCAAACCAATAGATCAAGATTAGTTGCGTGATTTTAATAAACTTATAATTGAATTGAATGCCTAGACAAGATGAATTCAATGACACCAAATGGTTAAATTGAACCCAAATCAACACTGGAAGTGTGATTCAAATTTTAGAGACATTTATTTGATAACCAAATATTTTTTTTTTTCTTTTGTTCTTATAATCAAAACGAGCATCCTGATGTGAGAAATCCAACAAACTCAATATCACTTGATTATAATATCATTAAATGAATGGTCAATGATTAAAAGATTACATAGGTCATTATATGGAGTGTTTTTAAAATTTTAGTTAAATTTATCTAAATATCACTCTTAAAAATTATTAATATGCCCCCATTCTCCACATTAAAGGACCTTGAACTTTAAATTGAAAAGGGCTTGGAGATCTAAATAACTTTAGAGCTTTATCCAATGCATGATTTTAACGATCATCGCCACCAATTTCTATCAACCAACTATCATCATCCAACCACAATAAACCAAAATATTGTTATCTAATACCTATTATCTACTGTCTCGCAATCATCACAGTTCATTCACCATCATCTAACTACTTTTGGCAACCATAATTTGACCATCATTAGCCTATTGTTAATATCTAACTAAATTCATTTGGGCGTGGTCATCAATTGTTAAGTAAAAAATTATGTAATATTTTATTGTGTTAAATTCTATTGAATAAGTTTGTCTTTAGTTGATGTTGTATAGAAATTTCTCAGGAAATAGAGAAGATTGACAATTATTGAACCAACACCGTAACATCGAAACCATTAGTGTCGTAGTGTTTCTAATGCCCTAGCACTATATTAGGCTATTGCAATGCTGTAGTCTCGAGAAAAATGACAATTAATTCATCACCCAAGCATAACAAAGATCAGCACCGCAGCACTTAACAATGTTACAGTGTTAGAAAACAACATTGTAGCGCCAGAGTGTTGTAAAAAAGGACAATTAATTCAGCTCTCCAACGAAACCAAGGTCAACGCCTCAGTGCTTCACAATGTCATAGCATTAAAAAATAATATTAAAACATAGGGTTCTCAAGCAAATTGCATAATAATTCATCATCGGAGTGCCAACTCCAAAAGCACCGTAGTGTTAGATGACATAATCAAGTGCCATAATGCCCAACTTTTAAAGCATCATAGCAAAGAAGTTATGGAAAAGAGGTGTCATTCCATTTCAGCAAACAACTGCTCTAGGTTAGCTTAGCGCAGCAACGAAGAGCCTTTAGCAGTGCTAAGGAGTTAGGTCATATTGTAACACTGTGTTGCCACCTTATCGAGCATCACAGGACCACCTTATTGAGAGTTGTAGTGCATGAGTCATTTTGTAATAAATATATAAAAAAAATTATATTTATGTGTGTGTGTATGTGTGTACTGTGATTTTGAAAATTTTTTTAAGAGGAGAGGCATGAGGAGAGAAAGATACAAAATTTAGAGTAGCTGGCTAATATTACAGTGAGCAAGCAAGCATTAGGAGTGGAAAGATGTGATACTCCATAATCTAATTTAGAATAATTATATTTTTATCTTTAATAAATAATAAATAGAACTATCTAATATTATCGATCAGTAATAAATAACAAAATAGATTTTATAATGCAAAATATCTTCAAATGCTTTAGATGAACTGAATCACTATGTTTAAACGTCAAAATAAGTTTTTGAGTGTATAAGATTATTGTATTTATAAAACCACATAGTAAAAAATATCAAATAAATACTCAAATATTCATAATCTTAATCTCTATAGCATATAAAAAGTTATATAGTGAATGTTTTACCAATTTAAAATTATTCTCATTTTTTGCAACAAGAATACAAATTTGATCAAAAAATATCAAAACACGAAATATTTTAATATAAAATAAGGTAAAGGTCCCTTTATAGCGAGATGAAAAAATCTCTCAATAGCATCGAAAGATGAAAATTGCTTCTCGACCTCTAAATCCCAAATTCTCTTTCTCTCTCCTATCTTTCCTCTCTTAAAATCTCAAACAATTCTCGTGAGGTGCTAGGTGGATCTGGTTTATCCGAAGATCGTTCGATAATTCCTCCTGCCATTTCTTTTATAATACCAATCAGCAACAAATTTGATATTCTTAGTGAAGTTGAAGAGGAGAATTTTGGCAAGATCAATTCAGATGTTTTTTCTTCAGATAATCTTGACATTGAAGAAGGAGAATTGGTTGGGAATGAAGAATTGGGGTGTACTGGGGAAATGGAGGTTCAAAAGGGTTTAGCTGGAAGTTCTCTTGACAGTGGAACCATAGGAGAGGGCTTTGCTGGGAAAGCAAAACCAAAATTTCAAAAAGAATTGAGGTCATTGGGACCACTCAATCTTTCTTCAAGGCTGAAAAAACAGGAAGGAGTTGGCAGGAAGAAGGGCGGGGGACCTTCCCCCTTGGTGTCTAAATGAGTTCATTTGTTTTTTGGAATTGTAGGGGGGCAAATAAGAAGGAAGCCCCTCTTTATTTGAAAGAAGTTATTAGTGATTGGAAAGCTATCTACGTGGGGGTGGTGGAAACTAAAATTGATAAAATGGAGAAATGGGAGTTAAATAAGTACTTGGGCAATAAGTGGGATTTCTTTCTTTATCCTTCTACTGGAGCATCTAGAGGTATTGTAGTTATGTGGAGATCTGATTTGGCAAATTTTTCATTAATTTCAGCTAATGATCAATGTGTAATTGGGAAACTTTGTATAGCTAATAAAGGTTCTTGGATTATCTCTATGGTGTATGTGAGTAGAGATATGTATAGTAGAAGGGAGGTCTGGGAGTGCCTTGGAAATCACTTGTCTTTGGATGATCCGTATGTTATTGGAGGTGATTTTAATTGTATACTTTCACAAGAAGAAAAATGGGGTGGTAAAAAATTCAAATTCTCTCTTGCTTCTCAAGACATGAGTTCCTTCATGTGTAGATGTGATCTCCATGATGTGGGGGTAATTGGGCCTAAATTCACTTGGTGTAATAACAAAAGTGGAGGAGCTCGTATTTGGGAAATACTTGATAGATGTCTACTCAATTCCAAAGCATTGGAGGCTATTCCAATGGCTGTCAACCGACATGTTGCACGAGTTGCCTTTGATGATTGTCCGATGGGTCTGCAGGTTGAATTTCAGAATTTCAAACATCCAAAGATCATGAGATTTGAAGATGTGTGGCTTTCGTATTCTGTTGCTTACCATGTTGTCAAGAAAGCTTGGAGCAAGAAGTTTGTTTGGTGATTCATCTCTCTCT